>NW_017671468.1:0-81015 GCF_001879085.1 Nicotiana attenuata | reverse complement strand
CTGTTTCCTTAAATACTTCTAAACGTATTTACTCCTTTTGGCTACTTTGAAAGGTTTTTAGTAAAAATTGCTTTCCTTAACCAATTTCTACCCGCTGGAATCAGAATCCCTTTAAACAAAGGGAGACTGAATTCCAAATGATTTCTTTACCCTTTCTTTACTGGTTCTCTCTTGCACTATAAAAGGGGGTGCACTTCTGCACTTAACAAGATCTAACTTTACATCTACACTCCCAATCAACTACTTCGCTCTATACTTCAAGTTCAATACCTCGAACTTCTACTTTCAATTCACACATTTACCTTACTAATTTGAATTCAATATCTCTGGCATTGCTTGAGACCTTTTGGAACTGCTGTGCTTGCAAACTTGGCTTTCAAAGACTACTGTTTCTTATTGTTTTCCTTTGAAACTGGTATGTTTTTCATTTATTTTTCTGCCTCACACCTTATGTGTTTACTTCACAGTTTTAGCATCCTGTGTTAAGCTTTACTGCTTATGTTCAGTGATTTGTCCTAATTATTTCCTTCCTTGCTCTTCTATTGTGAACCCCCACCCCTATTCCCTTCTATGTATTTGAGTTAAGGTTCTTGGCCTGGCAGTATCCTAATTACTGCCCAGGCCATAACCTGATCCACAATGGATCCCAACTCTTAAGTTTTTCTAACAAGGCTGGTCAAGGGTGTGCCAAGCATTCCCATTGCTGGGCAATGACCACCAGCCCTGTCAAGGCTTTCCCTAAATTCCCTATGCACTTACACTTATTCTTAGACCTTAAGTCTACCCTCTCTTTATAAGCCTGCTTTGGGACCTTGAGTTCCCTCTGAACATTGGACATCTGAGGGCTGTAATTTCCACACTGCACTAATGAATTTTAATTCTGCAATGTGTTATGGGGTGTAGCAACTGCCCGGAGCCCTTTGAGATTTCGGGAACTTTGACAGATCCCAAATAATGAGAAAGGCTTTTGGAAATCTGATCCTGGAAGTTGGTTTATCTCATATTGTTGGACTTTGAAGTCTGAATTAGGTTGTTTGGATGTAGCTGGAGCTTCTGATGTAATTTTTACTTTTGTTTTTTTCTGATTCATTTTGGGTCGTAATAATTTGTAATAACATTGGGGATGGCTAGCGGAAAGGGATGGGGATGAAATGCATGCCAAGGGTAAAAACCTACCTATAGGTTATTTACCAATTTCCGCATTCTATATTTTAAAACTCATGCCTATAATTCGCATTTCTACATCTTAGAAATTTATGTCTATAAGTTTTGCATATTGAAATCATGACTTTAGGTTTCTGCACATCTGCATTGTAGAAATATATGCTATAAATTCTGCATTTCTGCATCTTAGAAATTATTCTATAAGTTCTGCATAATAGAAATCATGACTTTAGGTTTCTGCACATCTGCATTGTAGAATTATGCCAATAAATTCTGCATTTCCTGCATCTTAGAAATTAATGTCTATAAGTCCTATATATAGAAATCATGACTTTAGGTTTCTACACTTCTGCATATACAATGCCATTTAGGCAACAATCATAGGTTTAATAAAATAACCAATTCACTCTAGATAATATGCCTATAGGACTCTTGCATTTAATATATTTGTTTAAAAACCAATTACGCTAGAATCATGCCTTAGGAATATATCAACTGAACCAGCTTCGTCTATTCATCTACGGTCTAAAAATCAGTCTAAGGTCGTCAAAAATCATAAGATTCTTTTCGTTATATAACACACCTTTTCCCCTAAAATCAGTAACCTCTAATTAAGATGTCATCTATAGGCTTCACTTAATGCAAACTATAGTAAATTAATTGCGTACATTCTGATAAACTACTCCAGGCAAGGCCTAATTCGGACTCCTTATCTGAAATATGTAATAAATCACTACCCCATTTACGTAATTTTTAAATCCAGACCACAACCAGTATTGAAGTCAACGCTATAACAATCTGCTCTTTTAAGCATGAGAGGCTATTGCAACCTTATATTAGCTATCATGAGTATTCTTCCCCACACTGCTTTGTGTTTTTGTGTCGCCTTAGACTTTAATCCTTTAAACTCTGAAAAGTCCCAATTCCCTTTTTAGGAATTAGAGTCCCAAATGCTCCGAACTGATAGGATCGGGACAGGTAAAGCATAGCAATAAAGTAACGAGAACCATTCCAACGCTTTAATACCTTAAACGGTGGGACAATGGTAGACATGAATGATGATCACATCGATAAACCATGCGTATAACGGTTACCCGAGGTGTTGCGTGGATGATCCATGTTATTTATAAACCTAGGATCCCCCTGCTCTTTAATGGCTTACGTCCAGTTTTTCCATTACTTTAAAAACTTTGTAATTTCACTTTAATTCAAACACTACTTTGGATTTCCACACTTTTTTCATTTTTATTAACACTCCGCCCATTTTACTTCTTTGTCGATTATTCATTCTTTACTAATCACAACCTTATTTATTTCTGCATTTATACATTCTTTTAAACGAGCATGAACCATTAACTCCTAACTTCAGCATGCTTATTTGACCTTTATAAAAAATCCTACTGTAATCGCTTATGTGAAATTGTCTTGTATGTTTATTCGCTTTAAAAGTGACAATTGTAGGCATGGCCGGGAAACCACAACATAGTGGATCTTGGGGGTGCCTAACACTTACCCCTGATAATTTCAAGCCCTTACTCGTTCTCTTGCTTCTTTTCTTTTTTTATTCCTTGTGTCCTAATGACCTCAATCATTAGGTGGCGACCTCTTTCTAAATCTTCAAAAACCAAAATTCCGAAAAGAATAGAGTTGTCGCCCAAAGCGTAAATCCGTTTCGCTTTAGAAAAAGGGGGCATCCACAGCAATGGCGACATCTGCTCGGACGACTTTCTTTAAGGTTTTACCAAATTTCATGTTATTTGTGACTTCATGCTTTTTACATGTCTTTACTTTGTTTTTAAAGTATTATTCTTTCTTCTATACTGCGAAACTAACTTGGTTCTTTGTTTCTTTCTTATAATGCTTTCTTTATCACTGCTTTCCTTCAATACTGTTAATAATTATGAGCATTAATTGGGTAAATCATTACTTATAGACGTGAAAGTACATGACAATTTGTTAATTATTGCTATTTGCATTTTTTCAACATCATAGTTCCAACCTCCGTTCCAAACAAAGACTTATGCACGCATATAATGAGTGGTTGCGCCTTTCCGATATTATCACTAAATCCGTCAAAGGCATAATTGCGGTAAAACCAGTCGATCACGGTGTAGTCGACGTTCCGCGCCTTTCCCTCTTGAGTTGTCCGCTCAAGGGTACCAAGTCTAAAACACATAGAAACGCCTCTCTATTTAATTGTGCAATGCATCATGGTCAAACCGAGCCCGAGTCAATTAATGTTGTCCGCATAAATGACTCTTTAAGATAGCCTTGTCAAAGATCCATTGGGTTTCCTTGAACCCAAACGGACCTTAACCAACATTCTGTGCATTGATTTGGGAGAACTAAGTGCTTCTTATGCTAATTATTGAATATTTAAATAGTTTGAGTTCGGTGGGGGAAAAGAGGCCCTAAGCCTTGTTGTTTTTGCAGAATTTAGGCATATCCCCTCCCCAAAGGTTAGTTCGTGCACTCTGGCATCGTCATCATATTCCACAAGATCCAAGGTTCCTCCGCCTCCTCCTCCTCCGAGTCCTATCAGAAACAAGAACAAAGGAAAGATGGAAGATTTGAGCAACATCAGAAAGGAAAGCTCAGTTGAAAGGATAGAGACTTCTCAAGGTATTCGGGTTTCGAAGGAAAGTGCCTCCCAGCTTGAACAGAAGTTGTTAAAATTTTAGGAAGAATTGGACCAAGTTCGGAACTTGGCAAGCTTGTCATTTTCCCTCGCTACCTCGGATATTAGCTTCCCTAACACTCAAAATCCCATACCTCCTCAAAACATCCCGAAGCCACAAAACCAATCCACTCCCCATCACCACTGCAACACATGCCACACTTCAAGCAACACCCCACTGCTCATCCCCGAACCACTGAACTCCGTAAATGATCATCACCACAACACCTCCATCTATGTGGAAACCCTACCATACCCCATTCAGCCCGCCTCAAGCGCACCTGAGTCTGATAACGAAGACTCTCTTATCAAGAATCTGGCCGCATAACTCAAGAAGCTGACTAGCCGAGTTTAGGGTGTTGAAGGAAACAAGGGGATCGAGGGACTGAATTACGAAGACCTTTGCATTCAACCAGATGCTATATGTTCTTCCCCTAACTGCTTATGTGTTTTTGCTTGTCGCCTTAGACTTTTTATCCTTTTAGACTCTGAAAAGCCCCAATTCCCTTCCCTTTTAGGATTAGTAGTCTCAATGCCTCCGAGACTGATAGGATCGGGACAGGTAAGAGCATGCAATAAGTAACGAGACCATTCCACGCTTTAATACCATAAACGGGGTGGGAAAGGGTAGACATGGAGATGATGATCACACGATAACACCATGCGTATAATCAGTTACCGGGTGTTGCATGGATGATCCATGTTATTTATAAACCTAGGTTCCCCCTCCCTCCATATGTGCTTACATCAGTTATCCAGTTCTTTAAACTTTGTATTTCACTTTATTTCAAACATCTTTGGAATTTCCAGCACTGTTTTCATTTTTTAAACTTCCGCCTATTTTACTTCTTTGTTTGATTATTTGCATTCATTACTTGACCCTCATTTTTCTGCATTTATGCATTCTTTTAAACGAGCATGAAACCATCTACTCCCTAACTTCAGCATACTTATTTGACCTTTATAAAAAATCCTACTTGTAATCGTTATGTGAAGTTGTCTTGTATGTTTATTCGCTTTAAAGTCACAAATTGTAGCATGGCCGGGAGGTGCCTAACACCTTCCCCCTGGGATAATTTCAAGCCCTTACCCATTCTCTGGTTCTTTTTTTTTATTCCTTGGTGTCCTAATGCACTCAATCATTAGGTGGCGACTCTTCTAAATCTCAAAAACCCAAATTCCCAAAAGGAATAGAGTTGTCCGCCCAAATGTCGTAAACCCGATTTCGCCTTTAGAAAAAGGGGGCATCGACATTACCTCAGCTTCGACTGACGGCTATATCTGTACCACAATAGGAGCGAGTGTGACTGCAGGTTTAAAGTCATCGCCTTCCCGAATAAGCCCGATTGACCCCTCAGGATCCCATTCCTTATCTGTCTCTATCACATGTACCCCATCGCCCCTATGATCTGGAAGAGGATTGTTGCGGACGTTGGGTGCAACTTCCTTCACCTGTATGACCTTGTTATCAATCAATGTTTGGATCTTATCTTTCAATGTACGGCACTCGTCAATGGTGTGCCTCTTCATACCGGAATGATATGCACAGGTTTTATTTGGGTTGACCCATTGAGATAAATTCTCCATTGCCACAGCAAGAATAGGGGTGACATAACCAGCAGCCTTCAGTCTTTCGTACAGCTGGTCGATGGGTTCAGCAATGGCGGTGTATTGTTTGGGTGGTTTGCGATCAAAGTTAGGTCGGGGTTTCTGGTAATTTGGACGAGTTGGAGGTGAATGATAGTAGGCTGGCTAGGTGTTATAAGTGTGATAGGCGGTGGCGGGTTGGGAATATCTGGGAGGTTAGGGTTGGTATGTAGGTGGAGGTGTTTGATATGTGAGTGGAGATTTTGGGCCTTGAGCCACCATTACTGCCCCTACTTCTTTCTTCTTTGATATGCCCCCTGATTGTAATGCTTTGTTCGTGGCTTGTAATGCCTTGAAATTTGTCATCATCCCGCTTTTGATACCCTCTTCAATCCTTTCTCCGAGTTTGATGATATCGGAGAACTTGTGATTCTCAATGACCATTAGCCTTTCATAATACTGTGGGTCCTGTGCCCTGATAAAGAACTTGTTCATCTGCTCCTCGTCTAATGCTGGTCTGACCTTGGCTGCTTCCGACCTCCACCGAGTAGCATACTCGCGGAAAGTCTCAGTTGGCTTCTTCTTTAAGTTCTGGATGTAGAAGACATCTAGTGCATTCTTCGTATTGAACCTAAATCGATCGATGAAGTCTGATGCAATGCTCACCCAATTGGCCCATTTCTTAAGATTCTGGCTTATGTACTAGGACAGGGCATCCGCGGTAAGGCTTCTCATGAAGAGCTTCATTCGGATCCTTTCATCTTTTCTGACCCCCACGAGCTTGTCACAATAAGTTCTCAAATGAACCTTGGGATCACCTGTTCCATCAAACATTTCAAACTTGGGAGGTTTGTAACCCTCCGGCAGTTCCACATCTAGTTGTATGCACAAATCCTCATAGTTCAGACCTTCTATCCGTTTGCCTCCTTCAACACCCTGAACGCGACTCGTCAACTTCTTGAGTTCCTCGGCCATGTTCTTGATGAGCAGTTCCTTTTTAGTGGATTCTGGTGTATAAGAGATTAGTTGAGTGGAGTGAGGTGGTGTTTCCACGTATATGGGGTTATTTTGGTGGGTGCCAGGGATTTGGGTGTAGTGGTGATCGTTGGTGGAGTTTTGAGGATCTGGAATAGGGTGAGGTGTGTTCTGAGGGGTGTGATAGGTAGTGGTTTGTGGGTACTAGGTTGGTTGATGGTGGTGTTGTGGAGGAGTTGGTACCGGTAGAGGATTGGGGTTTTGGGGTGGGGTGGCGTATTGATGGGGTGCGGGAGGATTTTATGGACGTTGGTTTGGCGTATTCTGAGGAGGTGCTGGGTTTTGAACATTTTGTTGGTTAACGTCTGGGACGTTTAGGGTGAGGGAGAGGTTTTCCAAGTTGAAGACCTTCTCAAGTTCTCCTTGTAACTCCAGTATTTTCTGCTCTAATTGCAGGACCAACTCATTCTGGGCTGGAGTGCTCCGACCGTCTGAAGTTTCGATGTTCTCAGCATTTTCTTTTCGAATGCCACTCAAGTCATCCATCTTAGATTTCCCTCTGCTTTTCGTATTACTTGGAGTAGGAAGAGGTGGAGGGCCTCTAGATCTGGTGTGATATGCTGATGGTGCTAGTATGTGCGAGCCAACCTTAGGGATGGGAATAATAAAAGTAAAGAAAAACAAAAGGTAAACAAGTTAGTAAGGATTCTAAAAAATGCCTGCAGTAATTAAACACATATTGTGGGAATGTAAATTCGCATCCTAATTTGGGAGCCTTGTTATGCCCGAGGTAGGCCTAGCGACAAATAGATTTGGAGAATCTTAGTGCAATAATTGCCTCATTTCATTAATGTAAAAATAGATGAACCCAAAACGACACTAAATAAGATAAGTCACTAATGGCACTTGGCCTTATTACATTTGAAAAAGCAAATAAACCTAATCTACTTGGTCCCAGAAGGACCTTTTCCAGGCTGGATGCTCTTGTCGATCAGATCCCCCAGTTCGCGCAGGTTCATCAGTAAGTATGCCCATGCTAAATGCCCTCCTTCGCTTCCCTCAGCGTTCTGGCAATCAGTGACTCTCTTCCTCATCTTTCCCTCAAATTCCATCAGACTGTACTCCAGATACTCCAACCTTTCGCTCAATTTAACCGCCCTCTCTCTCCATTCATTGATTAGTTCCATGTCGGTCTTGTTTCGCTCCAGGTGCTCGGCCTCGGACTTGTGAACTTTTTGGCGCAGCTTGTTATATTTCACCTATGCTTTAGCAACTTCGTCTATGACCCTGTTTCCTGGACCAACCCTTGGCTCGAATATTCCCCTTATGTTATCATCCAACCATGAGGGGTAGAAGTACACGTGACCGGCATGATACTGATCCGACTTGATGGTTTCCTTTTCCACGATAATCTTCAAGTGCCACATATGTTGTGCTTCACTTTTGTATGGAATGGCATCACCCTGAAAATCGGCTATGAAATGACTCATTTTAGCAACTGTTGGTATGACCTGCTTCCTGCCTGCCTGTCTCATAACCCCAAGGGGAGAATAAGGGTATGTGCACCTTAACCCAATCAATACCAAGTGTGGAACATCCCTAGATCTGATGTTGAACTCGTCGGTAGGGAACTATTCGAACATCCATTGAACCTGGTCCTCGGTAAAATTGTTGAAAAACTGCACCCATTCTACAACATCCTCTGGTTGAGCAAACCTGTCTGAGATATAGGTCATTTTCTTGGGATGATGGAAGGCTATGTGATCATTCCACGGCCTTCGTGGAAACTCTTGACGGTATTGACCCTTTTGGAGATGTTTTAACAGCCAAACTTGCAGCAACAAATTGCAACCTTCGAAGTATTTGTACCCCTTCTGACAGCGCTCTAAGGCCTGATAGATGTCTGCTATGATCATAGGGACAATGGTATATTTATGCCCTTCGACCCCCTCCATCAAAGTTTTGGTTACCATGGCCAGTCTGGTGTGGATTCTGTCCCTTTGGATCGGGAACACTAACATACCCAAGAAGTAAACGATGAACACAAAAACCCTGCGGTGGATCCATCCTAAGGAACTGATGGAGAATCCGTCATCAAAAATGCGATAAGCTCTGCTGTAACCTTATCATTCATAGAGGAAGTCGAAGGGTATGTAGGAATTTTTTAGGCACTCCAAGTCATCATTCTTCTTCAATCCCATCATTTTTAGAAACCCCCTAGTAGAGCAATTTTCTAGCGCTAATAATCCAGGACTGTCCCAAGGTAGCCCAGCAAATCCCCCTATTTCTTCCAAGAGAGGGGTCATCTCTATGTTTCCAAAGTGAAACATGGCCCTTTCTTTGTCCCATAACATTGTAGCAGCTTCCATTAACATGTTGTTTGGCTGAAGGTTCAATAAAGAAGGCAAATTTCCCAAGACCCTTTTCACATAATTCTTATCACTTGACGGAAGATCCTCCCACCAATCTAGCAACAATGGTGGTATGTTACGGACCATGCCGAACCGGGGGACTTCGTGCCTCATTTTCTGCAAAACAAATATGGTTAGGCCCTTTCCCCCCCTCTAGATCCGACTATTTATACAACAATGATTAGCATATTCGCTTAATTCTCCAAAATTGATGCACACAATCGTGGTGGCGTCCGTTGGGATTATGAAAAACCCGATGGACTTTTGGACGAGGCTTGTCTTAAAGGGTTATTATGTGGACAACATACTAACCCAGCTAGGTTTGACCATGATGCATGTAAAATTAATCATAGTAAGGTTTCTAGAGAGGTCTAGACCGGTACCCTCAAGAGGACAACTTGAGGGGGAAAGGAACGGAACCATCGATTGCACTTTAAAATAATTCAAGTTGGGATTCCTTCCTTTCCATTTTTCATATGGAATGGATTGTGTTTTGCTATGGGGTACTCGATTTAGTATTCGGCTAGCCGTAAGAACGGCTTCCCCCCACAAGTTTTGTGGCAAACCAGAACTTATCAATAATGCGTTCATCATCTCCTTTAATGAACGATTCTTTCTTTCTACAATCCCATTGGATTGGGGCGTGTAAGGGGCCGTTGTTTGATGAATAATTCCATATTCTAAACATATTTGTTCAAAAGGAGATTCATATTCACCACCCCTATCACTTCTTATCATTTTGATTTTCTTATTAAGTTGCGTTTCAACTTCATTTTTGTATTGCTTGAATGCGTCTATTGCTTCATCTTTACTATTAGGTAAGTAAACATAGCAATATCGAGTACTATCGTCAATAAAAGTTATGAAATACTTTTTTCCACCGCGAGATGGTATTGACTTCATGTCACAAATATCTGTGTGAATTAAGTCTAAAGGATTTGAATTCCTTTCAACCTACTTATAAGGATGTTTAACATACTTAGATTCCACATATACTTGACATTTTGATTTGTCACATTCAAACTTGGGCAATACTTCCAAATTAATCATTTTCCGTAAGGTTTTATAATTGACATGACCCAAACGTATATGCCATAATTCATTTGACTCAAGTAAGTAAGACGAAGCTGAAATTTTATTATTATTTTCAACAACCATTACATTCAGCTTGAAAAGGCCCTCAGTAAGGTAACCTTTTTCTACAAACATTTCATTCTTACTTATTACAACCTTATCGGAAACAAAAACACATTTAAAACCATTCTTAACAAGAAGTCCAGTAGAGACTAAATTCTTCCTAATTTCGGGAACATGAAGGACGTTGTTCGAAGTCACCACTTTGCCGGAAGTCATTTTGAGAAATATCTTCCCACATCCTTCAATCTTCACCTTTGAAGCATTTCCCATAGAAATCGTCTCATCGGGTCCAACAGGAGCATAAGAAGAAAAAAGCTTCTCTAACAGCACAAACATGGTGAGTGGCTCCAGAATCAATCCACCACTCTTTAGGATTGCCTACCAAGTTGCATTCGGAAAGCATGGCACATAAATCATTAACATCATCACGCTTTTCAACCATGTTTGCTTGACCCTTCTACTTGTCTTTCTTCGGAGCACGACACTCCGTAGATTTGTGTCCGGTTTTTCCACAGTTGTAGCAGTTTCTACTGAACCGCTTCTTGCTTGGGTTGTATTTCGGTCCAGAAGCCTTCTTCCTCTTTTTGTTCTCTTCAACAATATTTGCTCCCATTATTGTTGAGTTTCCACGGCCTCTCTTTTCAGCAGCTTTGTTGTCCTCTTCGATTCTCAACCGAACAATGAGATCTTCAAGGGACATCTCCTTGCGTTTGTGTTTCAAGTAGTTTTTGAAGTCCTTCCACAAAGGAGGCAACTTCTCAATCATTGCTGCTACTTGAAATGCTTCATTAATGACAAGACCTTCAGCAAGGAGATCGTTAATAATCACTTGCAATTCCTGGACTTGGGTAATAACAGACTTGCTATCTACCATTTTATAGTCTAAAAACTTTGCAGCAACAAACTTTTTCAACCCGGCATCTTCGGTTTTGTATTTCTTTTCAAGCGCAGTCCACAGTTCCTTTGACGTTTGCACGCCACTGTAGACGTTATACAAAGCATCCTCCAGCCCGCTTAGAATATAATTCTTGCAAAAAAAATTTGAATGCTTCCACGCCTCAATCATGAGAAAACGTTCAGTTTCTGGCGTTTCATCGGACAGCACAGGAACATCTTCCTTGATGAACTTCTGGAGACTTAGAGTAGTCAAATAGAAGAACATCTTTTACTGCCAACGCTTGAAATCAATTCCGAAAAATTTTCCGGGTTTCTCCGCCGGTGCCAATGCTGCCGGTGTCGTTCGGCTTGTTGAAGCATTGGTAGTCACCATTGGAACAGCTTGGTTCTCATTCTCCTTAGTCATTTCTGTAAAAGAATGACACAAACGTTAAAATCACGTAGATTTTAATAGAGTACAAAACCACAAAGGTTTTACTCTTCCAGAAACAGTAAGTACAAATACAGAAAATAAATTTAAATTCCTTAAGCTTGTTAGTATACTGTATTTGTAAAATAATTCTGGAAATATAAATGAATATAAACAGAAATGAACATAAGCAGAAATGTCAGAAAACCAATTCGAGCCCACTGAATTCGCAGTGTTTCCTTAAGGAATTTAATCCCCTCCTAGTACCCAAGGTTATGGATTATTTCCTCCCAGGATAGAACGAATTACACACTGGTGTAGTGGTACTTCAAACCCCAGTGTTTCAGCGAACACAAAATTTGGTAGCAAATCACACTTACTTTTTGCTTTGTTTGATGCTAAAAGTATGCAGAAGAAGGAGAAGAAACTCAGAAAATCGTAGTGAAATTCTGAGCAGAATAGTGCTGTATTTATAGCCAAAGTTGGGCTGAAATCTGAAGAGGTGCAACTCTTCAGAATGGTTGTTTATGCAAAACGCCCACAGCATAAATGCCATTACATAAATGGCCATTTACTCAACAATAAAGAGGGAAAATAAAGAGGGAAAATTGAAGAGGGTAGTTACTTTTCTGTTACCAAAACAGAAAAATGGATTGGATTTAATATTAATATTTAATATTAATATTCTATTATTAAAACAAATATTTAATAACATTTCTGTTAATATTTTACTATTAACAAATAAATTTGGTCCAAAAAGTTAATCAATCAATCGATCATTTGTCCAAATCCAAATCCAAATTCGAATCCGAATCCGAAGCCGAAGCCGAAGCCGAAGCCGTAGCCGTAGCCGTAGCCGAAGACGAAGCCGAGCCGAGCGAGCGATGACGACGACGGCGCGAGGCTTGCCTTCTTCTCAACTCTTTAAGAGCTAGAAGAAGAGCAATTGCTTATATACCCATAAAAAACCTCTTCCTCTTCCAATATGGGACAATGCCCATTTGCCAAGGGGGGAACTTAAAATTTCACTTAAAAAAATTCATTTCCCTCCATTTCCCATTCACCCTCTTTTAAGTATGTAATATGTTAATTAAATACATCCAAAACCCAACACACTGTTGGCTTGCCTAGCGGTGGCGCTGGGCACCATCACGGTCTATAATAAAATTCAGTCGTGACAATGTTGATACCCAATTTTTCCCTATGTCTTTTTTTTATACTCAAATACTTTCAAAATAGCATGTGTATGCATATATAAGCATGCCCAAGAGTTTTTGTATTTTTCCCTAATTCTTAAGATTTTTTAAATCAATTTATTGTCTATTTTAGCAGTACAAAATCCAGTAATTGCTCTCAAAATTATTATTTTTGTGTATAATTTATTTCCATTCTCATATTTACACCAAAGTGTAATTAAGGTAATTTTTTCATATTTTTACAAATTTATTTGGTATTTTTGAAAGCTAATTGCATATAATTGCAATTATAACCTATTTTACGATTAATAGCATTTTACAATTATAAAATTATTTCCAGTATTTTTAGATTAATATTTATATATTATTAATTAGTTCAGTGCTTTAAAATTGTTTTTAAAATTATTTTAACTATTTTATATAAAATAAAAGGGGGAAATTGGCTATTTAACACATAGCCCATTATTGTTTCAATTTTAGCCCCAATTTAACCCCACCCCATGAGATTTAATTAAACTCAATTGACCCAAAACCCAACCAAAATACGCCCCAGCCCAATCCCTAAACTAACCCGGCCCAACTCCGAACTAATCTGAGTCGTTGATCAAATAAGATCAACGGCCATGATCCCTTTTCCTTAATTAAACTCTCACCTACCCCCCTGCCCCCTCACTTTTCGAGACCGGTCTCTCTCTCTCTATCTGTCTCTTCCTCTCCTCCTTCTCTCTAGAACCTTCTGGTTCTTCTTCACCGATGGCCTTCACCATCTCTNCCCCCCCCTGGCCCCTCATTTTTCGAGATCAGTCTCTCTCTCTCTTCGTCTCTTCCTCTCCTCCTTCTCTCTAGAACCTTCTGGTTCATCTCCTATGGCCTTCACCCTCTCTCCGGCCACCTCCAGCCGCACCTCTTTCGACCACCAGCCGCCTTGAAGCCTTATCTCGCCGGTTCCCTCCATCTCTGAGACCCCATGAGTCTCCACCAGACCAAGACGGTCACTGAAGCTTTGCACGAGTTTGTTTCCGGCCTTTCTCCGACGGGTTTTGGTTTGATGGTGCTATAAACACCATTATCCTTGAGTTTCACAGACAGGTTTCTCTTACTTCTCACTGGTTTCTTATGAAACCCTAATCTGGACCCAAGCCTCTTAAATCTCTGTATTTTTAACGATTTTCAATTCATACCTTTATGTGTTGCACTACTCTCTACTCGATCTTCACGATCGTTCAAGTTTTAAACATTTTTGTTCCCTTTTGAAACTAGGGTTTCTTAACCCCTTTTCGAAAATACTTTATCTTCTGATTTTGAGTACTAAGTCATGATTCTCAGTACTAGTTCTAAATATTTTTGCTTAAGTCTGACGAAACCCTAGCTTTAGGGTTTATATTTGTATTATTGTTGTGTTTGCTTGTTTGTGTGTTCTTCTGGATTCTTCTCTGAGTTGCGTGCTCTTTGCTTTAATCTTGTTTCTAGTGTTTCATTCCCCCGCCATTCTGTGTTCTTCACTTAAGGTTTCTCTGACTGTTTACATGGTGATTTTATACTGATTCTTACAAGCTCCCTTTAAGACTGTGATACTTGCCTTAAAAATTATGATTTTGTGTATTTTCCTTATAGTTTGGTATTGATTCCGAATTGCTTCCTCAATCCGTGGGATACCTTTCTCAATTAATACTGATCTCCTAGGTTTTCAATCTCGTTCATTATTTTGAAAACTATTTTCCAGAATTAAAGTAGTATTTTGCCCTATATGTGTGCACAAATTTGTTGATTGATTTGTCTGACATATTTCCCTAATTAAGTATCATGTACCTAGTCTTTATTGGATATCTTACCTTATTCTATTTCCTTATGCAATCATACCATGCTTTGTGATTTCTTTCTTTTTAAATAACTGCTTATTACCGTTTGACCTTGATTCCTTAATTAAAGGGGAGTCTATATGCTTATTTGATTATGATTGATACCCAGTTCCTTAAATTACTGATTGCTACATTATTTGTTTACTCGTCTTCAGTACTATAAGTACCCCACCTTCTCTTCTTTCAAAAACACGAACACAAGGCATAAAACACTTGAGTTCAAACACACACCAACACATTGCATATCACAAACAGACACAGCAATAAACATTGCTCTCTCTCTCTTGTGCTACTTCTCTCTTTTGCTCTATTGTTGCTCCCTGCTCCTGACTATTATTAGCCGGCTGAAAGCCAAGGCTAATATTGTGCTCATATTTGGCTCTCTCATTCTGTTGTGCTCTCTTGTTGCTGGTATGTCCTGATTAATTTCAAAGTTCCAAACCAATGTGGTTATTACTGCTTCAGTGAGTTATATTCCTAATTGTTTTCTACCTATGCTTCTGTTGTGCAACATGTAATTGACTCCTTGGTTGCCTGTTGACACTTGCATGATCATGACCACTGTTTGCTCTTGATCTTACCTGTTATGACTATATTCTGTTACTACTCACTTTTGTGTCTAAATTCGACTATTTCAAGGTCTCTTTAAACTCTTTTGATTTTGTGTACTCATGCTTAGTAAGTCTGCAAAAGTCTCTGTATCCTTTGGGGATATTTATGTGATCTATTTGTCCCCTTTGCCCATTATCCTTGTGTGCAACTCTCCAACTTTTTGTAAACTCTTTAAACTACCAACTTTCCTCTCCTTCCTGCACTTCACACATACTCTTAGAGATTAGGTTCTACCCCCTTCGTGTAAGCATTGCCTTGAGTACCCCTGAGTACTCAGTGAACTTTGACACACAAGGATGGTAATTCCACACTGCGCTTGTCTAACATTTTGGTAAGTGTTTGGGTGCTGGTATTGGCCAGGGACCCAATGGGGGCCCTAGGGAGCTTTTCCGCACCCTGACCATCTCAAGGTTGTAAACCCGAAAGGAGTGAGGTTGGAAGATTGGGCTTGATTGAAGGCTCCCTATAGAATAACTTCTTATTTTATTCTTTATTACTGTAATTCGGCTATCATTGGTTTTGTAATAATTTGTAAACGAATGATTTGGGTTTGGATAGTGACTATGGGGGGTTATGCATGCTTAGTTTAAGTAATGGGTAGAAAACATGCTTATAGGATTTTATTTACTTATCTGCGCAATAGATAACCTGCATAGGACATGCATCTCATACATTAGAGATCCTGCTCTAGGTTCTTAACTTTCAGCCTGTTATTATACTCATTTCGTAACCATGATCAGTTAATAACAAGCAAATAATTGTTATAAGGCTATTGCTGCATTCTCATAATCATTCGCATTTAGAAATCATGTTTTAGGAACTCCTATGTGCATTAGACATCCTGTTGTTTAGGGTTTTATACTTGTCTGAGTTGCAATTGTTAAATGCCTCATTAGCATGCTTAATCTAGTAACACAAGTACGGCTAACCGTTTGCGTACCTCTTTTGAAACTAAAAAAAAAAAGGGATCAAATATGCATGTCCACTCTTTAAGATGATGAGACAATGCATAGGACGCCTAGGCAAACTTTAGGCCTGATAAGAATCGATTAATCATATTGTTACCAGTAACCAGCCTATCTTAATCTCGAGCTATGCCGCTCCCACTCTTGCTTTGACTCTCTGAAGTCCACTCTATTTGTTATTAAAATCCTGCCCTATCTGGAAACGATTTTGAAACGGTACATCTATTTACTCTCACTGATTTTCTGATTCTTGTTCTATTATGTTTTCAAACTACTGGGTTACCATTCTCTTCCCAGAATCATGTTGTTTTGAATACTTGTCCTGCATCTTGTTAAGATACTGTCACTACTTTATTTTCCAAAAAAAAAACCATGCTTTAACGGTTCTTTTACTAACTCAACTGCTGTTATCTATTCCTTTTTTTAAACTCCCATCTTTGAGACCTTAAATGTGTTTGAGATGTGCTAATTATGTGTTTACTTGTGGAGGGATATGTGAGCCTTTATTTGTCTTTGTATGTTCCCTTATGTGCAGTCTTATTTGTTATGTATGTCGCTTAGCATTTTAGCCTTTAAACCTAAGGGTTCAGCCTGGTCCTTTCCATAGAGGAATAGTGGTCCTGAATGCCCTCCAGGACTTATAGGACGGGACGGGTAATAGCACGCAATAAGTATTCGTGACCAACTCACGCGTTTAATAACCTTATGGGGTGGGAAGGATAGATATGGAGATGATGACCGATGCGTTAATATCCCATGTAGCCCCTCTTCCGAGGAGTGATTATTGGATATTGCATTGAAGTGATCCATATTAATCATAAACCCAGGACCCCCTTCCCTTTACTTTTCTCTTTATTTGCTTTCTTTAGAATTTGTTTAAATCATTCACAAATTTCTGCCCTTTTTACTTTTCTTAACAGTTTCAACTTATTTGCAATGTTATATGCAAACCCCTTCTATTTGAGCCCTTAATTGCTTATTTGATTATGTGAAGTCACAATTATAACATGGCCGGGAACTACACTAGTGGATCTTGAGGGGTGCGTAACACCTTCCCCTCGAGATAATTTCTAGCCCTTACCCAAACTCTGGTTCTTCAAACTCAAACCCCTTCCTAGTGTCCTAATGCACTTTAATCATTAGGTGGAGACTCTTCTAAATCTCAAACCCAAATTCCCAAAAGGAATAGAGTTGTCCGCCCAAATGTCGCAAACCCGATTTCGCGAGAAAAAGGGGGCGTCGACAGCATGGCAACTCTGCTGGGGATTCTTTAGGCTTTTACCATTTCATGTTATTTGTGAATTTATTGTATCTTTATTGCCTTTAGTTAATGTCTTTATCTCTTTTCTACTACGAAACTGACTTGGCTCTTTGTTATCTTTTCTTTAATGCTTTTACCGCTTTCCTTTAATACTGTTGTAATTATGAGCAATTATTGTAATCGTTACTTTACGAACGTGCAAATACATGACAACTTGTTTCATTCTTGTAATTGCATCCTCAACATCATATTCCACTCGTGCCAAACAAATACCATAGCAATGCTTATAATGAGTGGTTGCGCCCTTCCGATATTACACCCCCCTAAATTTGGCAAAGGCATATTTGTGGTAAAACCAGTCAATCAGCGGTGCAGTCGACGGTTCCGTGCCTTTCCCTCTTGAGTTGTCCGCTCAAGGGTCCCGGTCTAACACCCTATAGAAACCTTACTCTGCTCAAATGTGCATGCATCACTGTCAAACCTACTCGAGCCAGTTATGTTGTCCGCATAATGAATCTTTAAGATAGCCCTATCCAAAGTCCACTGGGTTTCCTTGAAACCCAAACGGACGCCACCATATTCTGTGCATTTATTTGGAGAACTAAATGCTTTAATGCTAATTATAGGTTTAAATAGTCGAGTCCGGTGGCGGGTATGGTCTTAACCTTTTTATTTTGCAGAAAATGGAGAACAAGGTCCCCGACTTCGGTATGGTCAGTATACCCTCACTCTTGCTGACCTGGTGGAGGAATCTCCCATCAAGTGACCAAATCAATGAATGGAAAGAGAGGGTGACTAAGGCTAGTGAGAAGCTGGAATATCTGGAATACAGTCTGCTGGAGTTGGAAGGAAAAGTGAGGAAAAGAGTCACTGATTGCGAGAACGCTGAGGGAAACGAAGGAGAATGCCTGGCAAAGGCATTTTTACTGGTGAACCTACACGAGCTGGAGGATTTGATCAACGAGAGCATTCAACCTGGGGAAGGCCCTTCTGGGACAAAATAGATAGGAATTTGCCTTTCCATTCATGAATGTAATAAGGCCAATGGCCATTAGTGACATTTTATTTCCTGCAATTATTAGTGTCGTTCTGGGATTCGTCTTATTTTTTATCAATAAAATGAGGCATTTATCATTCTAAGTTCTCCAAATCTACTTGTCTCTAGGCCTACCTCGGGCACAACGAGGCTCCCAATTTAGGACACGCTTTATATTCTTACACTATGTGTTTAAATATTGCAACGTTTTCTTCTCGCGATCCTCACTAACTTGTTACCTTTTTGTTTTTACTTTTGTTTTATTCCCCTCCCCAAAAGGTTAGTTCGTGCACTCTGGCATCATCTTCTTACTCCACAGGATCCAAGGGCCCTCCACCTTCTCCTGCTCCGAGTCCTATCAGAAACAAGAACAAAGGAAAAATGGAAGATTTGAGCAACATCAGAAAGGAGAGCTCAGTTGAAAGGGTAGAGACTTCTCAGGGTATTCAGGTTTCCAAGGAAAGTGCCTCCCAGCTCGAACAGAAGTTATTAAAATTTCAAGAAGAACTGGACCAAGTTCGGAACTTGGCAAACTTGTCATTTTCTCTTACTATCCCAGATGTCAACTTTCCCAATGCTCAAAATCCTCCACCTCCACAAAATATCCCGAAACCACTGAAACAACCCGCTCCCCATCAACACTGCAGCACATGTCACACTTCAAACAACACCCCACTACTCATTCCTGAACCACTAAACTCCACAAATGCTCTCCCCCACAACACCCCCATCTATGTGGAAACCATACCACACTATACTCAACCAATTTCAAGCACACTGGAGTCTGATGACAAAGACTCTCTTATCAGGAACCTGGCCACAGAACTCAAGAAGCTGACTAGCCGAGTCCAGGGTGTTGAAGGAAACAAAGGTATCGAGGGGCTGAATTTTGAGGACCTTTGCATTCAGCCAGATGTTGAACTTCCTGAGGGGTACAAACCTCCCAAGTTCGAGATGTTGGATGGCACCGGGGATCCCAGAGTTCATTTAGAGACATACTGCGACAAACTGTTCGGAGTCAGAAGGGATGAAAAGATTTGCATGAAGCTCTTTATGAGAAGTCTGAAAGGGGATGCTCTATCTTGGTACATTAGCCAAGACCCTAAGAAGTGGACGAATTGGGTAGGTATGGCGTCTGATTTCATGGACAGGTTCAGATTCAACATAGAGAATGCGCTAGATGTATTCTACATCCAGAATTTAAAGAAGAAACCCACGGAGACATTCCGCGAGTATGCCACTCGTTGTAGATCAGAAGCTGCTAAGATCAGGTCGGCTTTAGAAGAAGAACAAATGAACAGGGTTTTCGTTCGGGCTCAAGACCCATAGTACTACAAAAGGTTGATGCTAATTGAAGGCCATAAATTCTCGACATCATCAAGCTAGGGGAGAGGATCGAGGAATGTATTAAAAGTGGTATGGTCACTAACTTTGAAGCATTACAGGCTACCAACAAGGCTCTACAGTCTGGTGGCACGTCCAAGAAAAGGGATGTGAGTGCCATGATGGTCGCACAGAGAACAAAATCCCCAATCAAATATCAAACCTACCCATTACCTCCACTCACATATCAGCCTACCCCAAACTACCAAGCACCCTCGCCCTCCTACCAAGCTCCACCACCCGCTTACCAATCATCTCCACTTTCCACATATCAGCCCACTTCACCCAGATACTCTCAACACACCTGTCTACCAAGCCTATAATACTCAACCCTCTCACTATCAACCCCCTCCCACTTGCCAAAACTTCCCTAGACCTCGACCAAACATCGACCGCAGACCTCCCAAACAATACACCGCCATCGCCGAACCAATCGACCAGCTGTATGAAAGGCTCAAAGCTGCTGGTTACATCACCCCCATCCCCGCCATAACTCCAGAAAATCCTTCCCAATGGATCAACCTGAACAAACCTGTGCATACCATTCCGGCATGAAGGGGCATACCATTGACGAGTGCCGCTCCCTGAAGGACAAGATTCAGGCATTGATTGACAACAAGATCATCGTGGCAAAGGAGCCTGCTCCTAATGTTCGCAACAACCCTCTGCCTGACCACAAAGGGGGAGGCATTCACATGATAGAGATAGAAGATGATTGGGACCCCAAAGGATCGATTAGATTGATTGTTGAAGGTGATGAGCCAAAGAAACCAACGGTCACGCTTAATCCGATTGTAGTCCAGATCCAACCTTCTGGAGACGCTGAAGTGAACATGTCCATACCACTTGAGTTCAAGGAACCTTCCTCTGCAAAGGTGCCAGGACCGATTGAGGTCGAGTTTGGATCCCCAAAGGCACCTGTACCATTTGAAGTTGCTGTGTTACCTCCCAAAGCAAGGGTACCCATTCTTGTGGCTATGTCAACCATAGCACCATTCCATAAGAAGGCCATTCCTTGGGATTACACCGCCGAGGCGAGAAGGAAAGGGAAAACCAAATCTGGAGAAGCAATTGCAGCACAGGGTATGACCAGAACCGGCAGGGTATATACTCCAAAACATCTAGCTGAGTCCAGTAAGCAAGCCTCTGGACGACCGACCGTCACTGAAAGTGGGCCTGATGACCTCTGGAGGAAGATACAAGAAAAAGAGTACTCAGTCATCGATCAGCTGAACAAGACGCCAGCTCAAATCTCCATCTTAGCTCTGCTTCAAAGTTCGGATGCACATAAGAATGCCTTGTTGAAGATACTGAGAGAGGCATATGTACCCAGCAACATAACTGGAGGAGAAATGGAAAACATGGTAGGGCAAGTATTGGAGAGTCACAAAATCACTTTCCACGATGACGAGCTGCCACCAGAAGGGCTGAGCCACAACAAAGCATTGCACATCACTGTGCAGTGCGAGGATCATTTCATCACTAGAATTCTGATTGACGGAGGGTCCAGCCTCAATATTTGTCCATTGGTGACTCTCAGAACATTGGGGAAGAACCTGCATGAGATCAGGGATGGAGCCATCAATGTCAAAGCTTTCGATGGTTCCCAAAGGTCCACTATTGGGGAAATCAGTTTATGTCTACAAATGGGACCAACTTGGTTTGACGTTGACTTTTAAGTGATAGACGTCCCAGCATCTTACAACTTGCTATTGGGACGGCCCTGGATTCATGCCGCTGGAGCTATAGTATCAACCTTACACCAGGCAGTAAAATTTGAGTGGAATCACCAAGAGGTGATTATTCAAGACGACGGTAGCAATCCCATATACAGTCGCCAGACTATCCCGGCAATCAGAGGAAGAAGGAAGATAGGCAGAGAAACTTACCATCACATTGAGCAAGTCAACACCGTGGACAAGGATAAATGGTGGGATAACAAGATTGATAGCATACTGAATTGGTGTGGATACGAACCTGGCAAGGGACTTGGCAAAAACCTCCAGGGAATCGCCAAACCCATCAAGCTGAAGAAACATGGTACCACTTTTGGTTTAGGATATGAATACACTTGGAAAGAGCTCAATGAATGGTCGCCACCATGGCGCGGTCCCTACTACCCACTGGAACATCCGATACCTCGCTTGGAGCAGACTTTCCAGCCAGCCGATGTCATATATGGGTCGGAGGAAGAGGAAGCGCTAGCGGCAATGAGGAATTTGTTTTTGGAAGATGACAACATGGATTGTTGTGTCATTTTCGAGGAGGAAGGGGAGGAAGGCCCTTCCATACAAGCTGTAAGCCGAGGAGCACGCCTCAACAATTGGTCCATCAGAACCACCAGAGCCCGGAAATCTTCGGGGTAGCAAGGCTGAACAAAGCACCATGCATTATCTTTTACTTTTCGCTAGTTGACTTTCTTTCCGCATTTTTAGTTTCAAAATAAGAGCTCCAATATTCAAAAAAATTATGAAATTTATCAAAGCATTTCAGTTTCATATAAATCTTGCTCTTATTACTTTTTATACTTTACTTTATTTACACAACATTACTATTACTTATCTTGATGAACCGACGATTGCGACTCGCAACGAGACAACGCAACAAACGGACATAGACTCGGAAAAGGATGATATACCAGAAGAGGTCGTTAAAGAGATTGAGGATTTTGAGAATAGGCCTTAGTCTAACTTGGACGAAACTGAGGTTCTCAACTTGGGGGATACAGAGAATGTCAAGGAAACGCGCATCAGTGTTCATCTGTCGCCATCGGAAAAGAAAGAGTACACGGAACTTCTAAGGGAATATGATGACATATTCGCCTGGTCGTATGATGATATGACTGGTCTCAGTACATCTATTGTAGCTCACAAACTGCCAACCGATCCAACATGTCCCCCGGTAAAGCACAAGCTCAGGAAATTCAAGCCAGATATGAGTCTGAAAATCAAGGAAGAAGTCACTAAGCAGGTCAAAGCTAAGGTCCTCAGGGTAGTAGAGTATCCAACATGGTTAGCCAATATTGTGCCAGTACCGAAGAAGGATGGGAATGTCAGAATTTGCGTCGACTACCGGGATCTCGACCGGGCCAATCCAAAAGATGACTTTCCCTTGCCGAATATACATATCTTGATTGACAACTGCGCTAAGCATGAGTTGCAGTCATTCGTTGATTGTTTTGCTGGGTACCATCAGATATGGATGGATGAAGAGGACGCTGAGAAAACGGCTTTCATTACGCCGTGGGGAATGTATTGTTACCAAATGATGCCGTTTGGATTAAAGAATACTGGGGCCACCTACATGAGGGCCATGAGTACTATTTTCCACGACATGATATATAAAGAGATTGAGGTATATGTAGATGATGTCATCATCAAATCCAAGAAAGCCACTGACCACATGGAAGATCTGAGGATGTTCTTCAACAGACTGAGAAGGTACAATCTGAAACTGAATCCCGCCAAGTGTGCATTCGGGGTTCCCGCCGGAAAAATACTTGGGTTTATCGTGAGTCACCGAGGAATAGAACTAGATCCATCAAAGGTTAAGGCCATTCAAGAATTGCCACCGCCGAAGAACAAGAAGGACGTGATGAGTTTCCTGGGGAGACTCAACTATATCAGCCGGTTCGTAGCTCAGTCCACTGTCATTTGTGAACGGATCTTTAAAATGTTGAAGAAGGATGCCGCTACCAAATGGTTTGACGATTGCCAGAAAGCCTTCGATAGAATCAAGGAATACCTGTCAACGCCGCCAGTTTTGGTTCCGCCCGAACCAGGTAGACCTCTATTGCTCTACCTTGTAGTATTGGATGGGGCATTCGGTTGTGTTTTGGGACAACATGACAAAACGGGGAGAAAGGACCAGGACATCTACTATCTCAGCAAGAAGTTCACCCCGTACGAGGCCCGATATTCCCTATTGGAACGCACCTGTTGTGCTCTGACTTGGGTAGCTCAGAAGTTGAGGCATTTTATTTCTGTGCCTATACCACTTACCTCATATCAAGAATGGATCCGCTGAAATATATCTTTCAGAAGCCCATGCCCACTGGCAAACTAGCCAAGTGGAAAATCCTGCTAAACGAATTCGACATTGTCTACGTATCTCAGAAGGCAATCAAAGGACAAGCCTTGGCAGATCATCTCGCCAAGAATCCCGTGGATAGAGAATACGAGCGTCTAAAGACGTATTTTCCTGATGAAGAGGTATCTTTCATAGGAGAAGATATTGCAGAATCCTATGATAGTTGGAGAATGTTTTTCGACGGAGCAGCAAATTTCAAAGGAGTTGGTATAGGAGGAGTCCTAGTATCAGAAACCGGTCAGCATTATCTGGTATCTGCCAAACTCAGGTTCCCGTGCACCAACAACATGGCCGAATACGAAGACTGCATCTTAGGGCTCAAGCTGGCCATTGATATGAATATTCAGGAGTTACTAGTGATCGGGGATTCAGATTTGCTCATACATCAGGTCCGAGAAGAATGGGCAACCAAGAACTCCAAGATACTCCCTTATCTGCATCATGTACAGGAGTTGAGGAAGAGGTTCACAAAGACAGAATTTCAGCATGTCCCTAGAGTCCAGAATGAGTTTGCCGACGCATTGGCCACTCTATCGTCTATGATTCACCATCCAGATAAGAACTTCATAGATCCTATTCCGATAAAGATTCATGACCAACCAGATTATTGTGCTCATGTCGAGGAAGACGCAGACGGAAAACCATGGTTCCATGACATCAAGGAGTATTTGACAACAGGAGGATATCCGGAACTTGCAAATGCTACTCAGAAACGCACACTTCGGAGACTATCTAACAACTTCTTTCACAGTGGAGGAATCCTGTACAGGAGGACTCCCGATTTGGGATTACTAAGGTGTGTCGAAGCAAAGGAAGCATCCAGGCTATTAGAGGAA
This sequence comes from Nicotiana attenuata, assembly GCF_001879085.1. Classification (NCBI taxonomy): domain Eukaryota; kingdom Viridiplantae; phylum Streptophyta; class Magnoliopsida; order Solanales; family Solanaceae; genus Nicotiana; species Nicotiana attenuata. The sequence goes on along the minus strand of NW_017671468.1, from coordinate 56,521 downwards.
ATTCATGCAGGGACCTGCGGTCCACATATGAATGGTTTTGTCTTAGCAAAGAAGATACTCCGAGCAGGATATTTTTGGATGACTATGGAAACGGACTGCATCCAGTATGTCCGAAACTGCCATCGCTGTCAGATACATGCAGACATGATAAAGGTGCCTCCAAATGAGGTTACTGCAACGAGCTCGCCATGGCCGTTCGCCGCTTGGGGAATGGATTTTATCGGACCAATTGAACCTGCCGCATCAAACGGGCACAGGTTTATCCTAGTAGTTGATTATTTCACCAAATGGGTTGAAGCAGCATCATATAAGGCAGTGACCAAGAAAGTTGTGGCAGATTTTGTCCGCGACCGTATTGTTTGTCGGTTCGGAATTTGGGAGTCGATCATTACTGACAACGGTTCCAATCTTAACAGTGATTCGATGAAATCCATGTGTGAAACCTTCAAGATCCAGCACAAGAATTCCACAGCCTACAGGCCTCAGATGAACGGAGCTGTAGAAGCGGCCAACAAGAATATCAAGAAGATACTGAGGAAAATGATAGAGAAGCATAAACAGTGGCACGAAAAGCTATCATTTGCTTTATTGGGATACCGTACCACAGTTCGCACATCAACCGGGGCAACTCCATATATGTTGGTTTATGGTACAGAAGCGGTCATTCCAGCTGAGGTAGAAATTCCCTCCTTGAGGATCATATAGGAAACAGAACTTGACGATGCAGAGTGGGTGAGAAGTCGCTACGAGCAACTAGCTCTTATAGATGGGAAGAGAATGAATGCAGTTTGCCATGGTCAATTGTATCAGAACAGAATGTCCAGAGCCTTCAACAAAAGAGCCAAGCCAAGACAGTTTACACCAGGGCAGCTGGTGTTAAAGAAGATTTTTCCGCATCAAGATGAAGCCAAAGGGAAATTCTCTCCCAACTGGCAAGGTCCCTACATGGTTTACCGGGTTCTAACAGGAGGAGCCCTCATACTTGCAGAAATGGACGGAGAAATCTGGCCAAAGCCGATCAATTCAGATGCAGTGAAGCGATACTATGTGTAGCCATTTATGATTTCTTTATGATGTAATTTGAACTACGCCTGACCTGATTCCCGTTTAAGAGGGGATACGTAGGCAGCCCTATGGGTTCGGTCACAAATCAATAAAATTTTCATTTCCCCCGCCATTGGAAACTGGGGCAGAATTTTGAGGAGGACCCTCAAAATTCCGAAGTCGATCTTCATCCATTCATCGCACGCAGCCGTCAGAAGCACCAACCCAGTAAACTTGGGCAGAATTTTGAGGAGGACCCTCAAAATTCCGGAGCGAAAAAGGATGCAATGTCTTGAACCGCGTCGCAGTCGTCGGTTCATTTAAAAGAAAACTATTTTCGATTATGTATTTACGTTACATTTTTTTACTAAATCATGCGTGATTATTATCAAAATTGCTATGTTTAGCGATGCTACCCCAATGATACACAACGCCAAGCAGGACGAGCAAAGCCCACGGGAAGACGGACTAACCTTCCCCTTTTTTACAAAACTTATGATTTTTCTTTGGATGCAGGCACCCAAGCCGCAAAATCATCAGATATTTATGCACTTATACTGTTCAGGAATACAACTCTCAGAATCATCACCTATTTACAATTGCTATCCGTACGCGACATCCCCAGCAGCCACAATATAGCAATCAGCTATCAGCTATCATCAATCGGCTAAGAGATTTCATTACTATTCGCCTTTTATTTTTTGCATTGCATAAGGCTACCTTTCTGCCTTCCGAGGTTAAGCTTTACCTCCATCTGCATTTCTTGCATTGCATAAGGCTACCTTTCTGCCTTCCGAGGTTAAGCTCTACCTCCATCTGCATTTCTTACATTGCATAAGGCTACCCTTCTGCCTTCCGAGGTTAAGCTCTACCTCCATCTGCATTTCTTGCATTGCATAAGGCTACCTTTTTGCCTTCCGAGCTTATGCTCTACCTCCATCTGCATTTCTTACATTGCATAAGGCTACCTTTCTGTCTTTCGAGGTTAAGCTCTACCTCCATCTGCATTTCTTGCATTGCATAAGGCTACCTTTCTGCCTTCCGAGGTTAAGCTCTACCTCCATCTGCATTTCTTACATTGCATAAGGCTACCTTTCTGCCTTCCGAGGTTAAGCTCTACCTTCATCTGCGTTTCTTGCATTGCATAAGGCTACCTTTCTTTCGAGACTAAGCTCTGTCTCCATCTTGCATGGCTGAAATATCGCCACTTTATTTAAACCCTGCATCGGCTGAAAGATCGCCACCTTATTTAAATTCTGCATCCACTTTTCTCTCTTGCATTGGCCGAAATATCGCCACCTTTATTTAAATTCTGCATCGGCTGAAATATCACCACTTTCTCTCTTGCATTGGCTGAAATATCGCCACCTTTATTTAAATCTTTCATCGGCTGAAATATCGCCGCCTTTCATTTACGTCTCGCATCGGCTGAAAGATCGCCACCTTCTGCATTTTCATGGGCTAAAACATCGCCAAATTGTCCAAAGGCGTCATTGTTCGGAGGCACCATTTTCATAGCCCGAGAACGCCATTCCATGTCCTGAGGACCCCACTTTTATCTTTCGCATATCATCATTCAAAGGAATCATGGTTCGGAGGCATCATCCTCATGGCCCGAGAACATCATTTCATAGCCTGCGAATCCTTTATTATACGCTTCATGGCCCAGGACGTCATGGTCCAAGGACGTCATCCTAACCGTCCAAGGACAGCATTCATGGTCCAATGGGAACTTGCATCACATTTAAATTTATGCACAATATATGTTGGTATTATTCATTTGCAGGTACACCAGCTATCAACAGCCGTCTCAACAGGAGCGATCCCGCTCTAGTTCCCGCAGTCTATCAGACTTCAACCACCTTTCTCAACCTATACATCGCATCCATTCTTTTAAAAATCTTCATCGGCATATTCCGTCAATGGATCCTAAACTACATATGACCTGATTCCTGGAAGACCAGGGATATGTAGGCAGCTCAGGAACCAGAGCTCGGTCAGACCTTTTCAAATCGTTTCTTTCGGTCAAAATTGGCCATCATATCTTTACCCGACAACTCTTTCATCCTTTTCGGGTAAAGAGGGGCAGCTGTGGATACNTTCAACAAAAGAGTCAAGCCAAGACAGTTTACACCAGGGCAGCTGGTGTTAAAGAAGATTTTTCCGCATCAAGATGAAGCCAAAGGGAAATTCTCTCCCAACTGGCAAGGTCCATACATGGTTCACCGGGTTCTAACAGGAAGAGCCCTCATACTTGCAGAAATGGAAGGAGAAGTTTGGCCAAAGCCAATCAATTCAGATGTAGTGAAGCGATACTATGTGTAGCCATTTATGATTTCCTTATGATGTAATTTGAACTACCCCTGACCTGATTCCCGTTTAAGAGGGGATACGTAGGCAGCCCTATGGTTTCGGTCACAAATCAATAAAATTTTCATTCCTCCCCCCTCCCGCCATTGGAAACAGGGGCAGAATTTTGAGGAGGACCCTCAAAATTCCGAAGTCGATCTTCAGCCATTCATCGCACGCAGCCGCCAGAGGCACCAGCCCAGTAAACTGTGGCAGAATTTTAAGGAGGACCCTCAAAATTTCGGAGCGAGAGAGGTTGCAATGTATTGAACCGCGTCGCAGTCGTCGGTTCATTTAAAAGAAAACTATTTTCGATTATGTATTTACGTTACACTTTTTTTTACTAAATCATGCATGACTATTATCAAAATTGCTTTGTTTAGCGACGCTACCCCAATGATACACAACGCCAAGCAGGACGAGCAAAGTCCATGGGAAGATGGACTAACCTTCTCCCTTTTTTTTTACAAAACTCACGATTTTTCTTTGGATGCAGGCACCCAAGCCGCAAAATCATCAGATATTTATGCACTTATACTGTTCGGGAATACAACTCTCAGAATCATCACCTATTTACAATTGCTATCCGTACGTGACATCCCCAGCAGCCACAATATAGCAATCAACTATCAGCTATCATCTATCAGCTAAGAGATTTCATTACTATTCACCTTTCATTTCTTGCATTGCATAAGGCTACCTTTCTGCTTCCGAGGTTAAGCTCTACCTCCATCTGCATTTCTTGCATTGCATAAGGCTACTTTTCTGCCTTCCGAGGTTAAGCATTGTCTCCATCTGCATTTCCCTACATTGCATAAGGCTACCTTTCTGCCTTCCGAGACTAAGCATTGTCTCCATATGCATTTCCCTGCATTGCATAAGGCTACCTTTCTGCCTTTCGAGACTATGCATTGTCTCCATCTGCATTCCTCTGCATTGCATAAGGCTACTTTTCTGCCTTTCGATACTAAGCTCTTTCTCTATCTGCATTCCTCTGCATTGCATAAGGCTACCTTTCTGCCTTCCGTGACTAAGCTCTGTCTCCATTGCATTCCTCCGCATTGCATAAGGCTACCTTTCTGCCTTCCGAGACTAAGCTCTGTCTCCATCCTGCATGGCTTAAATATCGCCACTTTATTTTTTCTTGCATGGCTGAAATATCGCCACTTCATTTAAACACTGCACCGGCTGAAATATCGTCGCTTTATCTTTCTTGCATCGACTGAAAGATCACCACCTTCTGCATTACATGGGCTGAAAGATCGCCAAATTGTCCAAAGGCGTCATTGTTCGGAGGCACCATTTTCCTAGCCCGAGAACACCATGTCATGGCCTAAGGACCTCATTTTACCTTTTGCATATCATTATTCAAAGGCATCATGGTTCGGAGGCATCATTCTCATAGCCCGAGAACATCATTTCATAGCCTGCGAATCCTTTAGCATACGCTTCATGGCCAGGGACGTCATGGTCTGAGGACGTCATCCTAACCGTCCAAAGACAACATTCATGGTCCAATGGGAACTTACATCACGTTTAAATTTATCCACAGCATATGTTGGTATTATTCGTTTGCAGGTACACCGGCTATCAACAACCGACTCAGCAGGAGCGATCCCACTCCAGTTCCCGCAGCCTACCAGACTTCAACCACTTTTCTCAACCTAAACATTGCGCCCGTTCTTTTCAAAAAAACCTCCATCGGCATATTCCGTCAATGGACCCTGAACTACATATGGCCTGATTCCTGTAAGACCAGGGATATGTAGGCAGCTCAGGAACTAGAGCTCGGTCAAATCTTTTCAAATCGTTTTCTTTCGGTCAAAATTGGCCATCATATCTTTACCCGACAACTGTTTCATCCTTCTCGGGTAAAGAGGGGCAGCTGTTGATACCCAATTTTTCCCTAGGTCTTTTTTTTATACTCAAATACTTTCAAAATAGCATATGTATGCATATATAAGCATGCCCAAGAGTTTTGCTATATTTCCCTAATTTTTAAAATCAATTTATTGTCTATTTTAGCAGTACAAAATCCAGTAATTGCTCTCAAAATTATCATTTTTGTGAATAATTTATTTCCATTCTCAAATTTACACCAAAGTGTAATTAAGGTAATTTTTGCATATTTTTACAAATTTATTTGGTATTTTTGAAAGCTAATTGCATATAATTGCAATTATAACCTATTTTACGATTAATAGCATTTTAGAATTATAAAATCATTTCCAGTATTTTTAGATTAATATTTATATATTATTAATTAGTTTAGTGCTTTAAATTTGTTTTCAAAATCATTTTAACTATTTTATATAAAATAAAAGGGGAAAATTGGCTATTTAACACATAGCCCATTATTGTTTCAATTTTAGCCCCAATTTAACCCCACCCCATCAGATTTAATTAAACCCAATTGACCCAAAACCCAACCAAAATTCGCCCCAGCCCAATCCCTACACTAACCCGGCCCAACTCCGAACTAATCTGAGACGTTGATCAAATAAGATCAACGGTCCAGATCCCTTTTCCTTAATTAAACTCTCACCTACCCCCCCCTGACCCCTCATTTTTCGAGACCAGTATCTCTTTCTCTTCGTCTCTTCCTCTCCTTCTCTCTAGAACCTTCTGGTTCATCTCCGATGGCCTTCACCCTCTCTCCGGCCACCTCCAGCCTCACCTCTTTCGACCACCAGCCGCCTTAAAGCCTTATCTCGCCGGTTCCCTCCATCTCTGAGACCCCATGAGTCTCTACCAGACCAAGACGGTCACTGAAGCTTTGCACGAGTTTGTTTCCGGCCTTTCTCCGACGGGTTTTAGTTCGATGGTGCTATAAACACCATTATCCTTGAGTTTCACAGCCAAGTTTCTCTTACTTCTCACTGGTTTCTTATGAAACCCTAATCTCGACCCAACCCTCTTAAATCTCTGTATTTGTAACGATTTTCAATTCATACCTTTATGTTTTGCACTACTCTCTACTCGATCTTTACGATCGTTCAAGTTTTAAACATTTTTGTTCCCTTTTGAAACTAGGGTTTCTTAACCCCTTTTTGAAAATACTTTATCTTCTGATTTTGAGTACTAAGTCATGATTCTCAGTACTATTTCTAAACATTTTTGCTTAAGTCTGACGAAACCCTAGCTTTAGGGTTTATATTTGTATTATTGTCGTGTTTGCTTGTTTGTGTGTTCTTCTGGATTCTTCTCTGAGTTCCGTGCTCTTTGCTTTAATCTTGTTGCTAGTGTTTCATTCCCCCGCCATTCTATGTTCTTCGCTTAAGGTTTCTCTGACTGTTTACATGGTGGTTTTATACTTATTCTTACAAGCTCCCTTTAAGACTGTGATACTTGCCTTAAAAATTATGATTTTGTGTATTTTCCTTATAGTTTGGTATTGATTCCGAATTGCTTCCTCAATCCGCGGGATACCTTTCTCAATTAATACTGATCTCCTAGGTTTTCAATCTCGTTCATTATTTTGAAAACTATTTTCAAGAATTAAAGTAGTATTTTGCCCTATATGTGTGCACAAATTTGTTGATTGATTTGTCTGACATATTTCCCTAATTAAGTATCATGTACCTAGTCTTTTTTGTATACCTTACCTTATTCTGTTTCCTTATGCGATCATACCATGCTTTGTGATTTCTATCCTTTTAAATAACGGCTTATTACCGTTTGACCTTGATTCCTTAATTAAAGGGGAGTCTATATGCTGATTTGATTATGATTGATACCCAGTTCCTTAAATTACTCATTGCTACCTTATTTGTTTACTCGTCTTCAGTACTATAAGTACCCCACCTTCTCTTCTTTCAAATACACGAACACAAGGCATAAAACACTTGAGTTCAAACACACACCAACACATTGCATATCACAAACACACACAATAATAAACATTGCTCTCTCTCTCTCTCTCTCTTGTGCTACTTCTCTCTTTTGCTCTGTTGTTGCTTCCTGCTCCTGACTATTATTAGCCGGCTGAAAGCCAAGGCTAATATTGTGCTCATATTTGGCTCTTGCATTCTACTGTGCTCTCTTGTTGCTGGTATGTCCTGATTAATTTCAAAGTTCAAAACCAATGTGGTTACTACTGCTTCATTGTGTTATGTTCCTAATTGTTTTCTACCTATGCTTCTGTTGTGCAACATGTAATTGACTTCTTGGTTGTCTGTTGACACTTGCATGATCATGACCACTGTTTGCTCTTGATCTTACCTGTTATGACTATATTCTGTTACTACTCACTTTTCTATCTAAATTCGACTATTTCAAGGTCTCTTTAAACTCTTTTGATTTTGTGTACTCATGCTTAGTAAGTCTGCATAAGTCTCTGTATCCTTTGGTGATATTTATGGGATCTATTTGTCTCCTTTGCCCATTATCCTTGTGTGCAACTCTCCATCTTTTTGTAAACTCTTTAAACTACCAACTTTCCTCTCCTTCCTGCACTTCACACTACTCTTAGAGATTAGGTTCTACCCCCTTCGTGTAAGCATTGCCTTGAGTACCCCTGAGTACTCACTGAATTTTGACACACAAGGATGGTAATTCCACACTACGCTTTTCCAACATTTTGGTAAGTGTTTGGGTGCTGGAATTGGCCAGGGACCCAATGGAGGCCCTAGGGAGCTTTGCCGCACCCTGACCATGTCAAGGCTATGAAACTCGAAAGCAGTGAGGTTGGAAGATTGGGCCTGATTGAAGGCTCCCTATAGAATAACTTCTTATTTTATTCTTTATTACTATAATTCAGCTATCATTGGTTTTGTAATAATTTGTAAACGAATGATTGGGTTTGGATAGTGAATATGGGGGGTTATGCATGGTTAGTTTAAGTAATGGGTAGAAAACATGCTTATAGGATTTTGTTTGCTTATCTGCGCAACAGATAACCTGTATAGGACATGCATCTCATACATTAGAGATCCTGCTCTAGGTTCTTTACTTTCAGCCAGTTATTATACTAATTTCGTAACCATGATCAGTTAATAACAAGCAAATAACTGTTATAAGGCTATTGCTGCATTCTCATAATCATTAGCATTTAGAAATCATGTTTTAGGAACTCCTATGTGCATTAGACATCCTGTTGTTTAGGGTTTTATACTTGTCTGAGTTGCAATTGTTAAACGCCTCATTAGCATGCTTAATATAGTAACACAAGTACGGCTAACCATTTGCGTACCTCTTTTGAAACTAAAAAAAGGGATCAAATATGCATGTCCACTCTTTAAGATGATTAGACAATGCATAGGACGCCTAGGCAAACTTTAGGCCTGATAAGAATCGATTAATCATGTTGTTACCAGTAACCAGCCTCTCTTAATCTCGAGCTATGCCGCTCCCATTCTTGCTTTGACTCTCTGAAGTCCACTCTATTTGTTATTAAAATCTTGCCTATCTGGAGACGATTTTGAAACGGTACATCTATTTACTCTCACTGATTTTCTGATTCTTGTTCTATTATGTTTTCAAACTACTGGGTTACCATTCTCTGCCCAGAGTCATGTTGTTTTGAATACTTGTCCTGCATCTCGTTAAGATACTGTCACAACTTTATATTTAAAAAAAACATGCTTTAACGGTTCTTTTACTAACTCAACTGCTGTTACCTATTCCCTTTTTTTAAACTCCCATCTTTGAGACCTTAAATGTGTTTGAGACGTGCTAATTATGTGTTTACTTGTGGAGGGATCTGTGAGCCTTTATTTGTCTTTGTATGTTCCCTTATGTGCAGTCTTATTTGTTATGTATGTCGCTTAGCATTTTTGCCTTTAAACCTAAGGGTTCAGCCTAGTCTTTACCACATAGGAATAGTGGTTCTGAATGCCCTCCAGGACATATAGGACGGGACGGGTAATAGAACGCAATAAGTATTCGTGATCAACTCACGCGTTTAATAACCTTATGGGGTAGGAAGGTAATATATGGAGATGATGACCGATGCGTTAATATCCCGTGTAGCCCCTCTTCTGAGGAGTGATTACTGGATATTGCATTGACGTGATCCATATTAATCATAAACCTAGGACCCTCTTCCCTTTACTTTTTTTTTATCTGTTTTCTTTAGAATTTGTTTAAATCTTTCACAAATTTTTGCCCTCTTTACTTTTCCTAACAGTTTCAACTTATTTGCAATGTTATATGCAAACCCCTTCTATTTGAGCCCTTAATTGCTTATTTGATTATGTGAAGTCACAATTATAACATGGCCGGGAACCACACTAGTGGATCTTGAGGGGTGCCTAACACCTTCCCCTCGAGATAATTTCTAGCGCTTACCCAAACTGTGGTTCTTCAAACTCAAACCCCTTCCTAGTGTCCTAATGAACTTTAATCATTAGGTGGCGACTCTTCTAAATCCCAAACCCAAATTCCCAAAAGGAATAGAGTTGTCCGCCCAAATGTCGCAAACCCGATTTCGCGAGAAAAAGGGGGCGTCGACAGACAATACTCGAGCTAGTACTGCTAATGAAAATATTCTTTTCCATTAGATAAGAAAATAGAAAGAAATATTCAGAAAGAATAATTCCCCCATATTTTATTAAAAGCATGATATAGAGTAATTTTCAAAGCTAAAATTTATTAGGAACTAGAAACATAAGCCACTGTAATGACCCGATCAGTCGTTTTGCTTTCTAGATCCATGTTCCCCCAATATAGAACTGGGTCTTGACAACATTGTATCAGAGCATTTGGTTCATGTAGGTTTCAGAAGTTATGAGAAGGCCTAATAGAGTCTTGCGGATCGGTGTTGAGATGTCGTACTTATCTTCGGGAGGCTATAGGGCATTAGGAAACTACTCTTTCTTCATCTCTTACTGTGCAGTTGATGTGGTACTAAGTATCTTTCTCTTATTCTCTTACAGATGGTGAGAACGTGCATAGCTGATATTCCGGATCAGGGAGGAGCTACTCCCCCTATTGCTAGAGGCCGAGGCAGAGGCTGGGGGAGGGCTCCTGCCCGTGGTAGAGGACGTGGACATCCCAGAGTTGCTCCAGCTATGCCACTAGTGGATCCGGTAGAGGATCCTATTATTGAGGAGCAAGGTGAGGTGCCTGCAGTAGAGCCAGCCCCGGTGGATTTCGTGTCCGCACCGGGATTCCTGGAGGTCATGAGCCGTATGCTACCGTTAATGGATACTATGACTCAGGTTTGTTTATTTCCAGCAGACCCGATCACATCACAGGCGGGATGGGGAGCACAGACCCCTACCGCTCAGGCTCCAAGGCATGCAGCTGCCATAGATAAGACTCCGGGTGCACTACCCGTGGACGGAGCCCAGCCAGTGGTAGCAGTTGTACTAGAGCCTAGATCAGCTGTGGTCGGCGAGCCGTAGAAGCTATTGGATAGATTGACCAGGCTACATCCCCCTGTATTTGGAGGTGAGCGACATGAGGATTCGTAGGACTTCATTGATCGGTGTAGGGACAGACCGCATAATATGAAGATATTGGAGTCCCATGGGGTGGACTTTGCTACTTTCCACTTGGAGGGCAGGGCCCGTAGATGGTGGCAGTCCTATCTTCTTGGAAGACTAGCAGATTCTCTGCCCATGACTTGGGAGAGGTTCACCCGTATCTTTCTGGATAAGTATATTCCACCCTCTTAGAGGGAAGAGTTGCGGTTTTAGTTGGAGCAGCTCCAGTAGGGTCTAGTGACCGACTATGAGTCAAGGTTCTATGAGTTGTCTTGCCATGCACTTATGATACTTCCTACTGATGGAGAGAGAGTACGGAGGTTTTTTGCGGGATTGCACACTAGTATTCAGGCCACTATGGCCTGAGAGGTCGAGATGGGGACTTCTTACGAGCTAGTTGTGGAGATAGCTTTGAGGATCGAGGGTGTACGTTAGTGTTGCCATGAGAAGGCTATGAGGATAAGAGGTTTCGATATTCCAGAGAGTTCAGAGGTGCCCCGGCTAGGGGGTAGAGGTCAGTTCGTGAGGGGTCAGTCCAGCAGACCCGCATATCCAGCACCAACGCCTCCTCGCGGTGCTCCAGTGCGACCTTATTTCAGCATCATGGTAGAGAGTTCCTACCTCCCACCAGCTTTTAGGGTGTTTCTAGGGGTATTCAGGCCATCATGGTCAGACTTCAGGTCAGCAGTCCACTGTACCAAAAGGTTGTCTCGAGAGCGAGAATCTCAGTCATGTGCAGAGGTTCTGCCCCAGGCTTTGGGGCAAGGTAGTGCAGCAGGGCAACCTCCTATGATTACAGCACCAAGTATCCCACCAGCCGTCTGGCCGCCTAGAGGCAGAGGGCAAGTGGGTAGGGGCCTTGCAAGAGGTGGAGGCCAATGAGGTGGCGCCCCAGCTAGGTTCTATGCTTTTCCAGCCATAATAGATGCAGTGGCCTTAGGTGCCGTGATCATAGGTATTATTTCTGTCTGTGGTAGGGATGCTTCAGTACTATTTGATCCAGGGTCTACATATTCATATGTTTCATCCCTGTTTGCTCATTTCCTCGGTGTTTCCTGTGAATCTTTGGGTGTTCCTGTTTATGTGTCCACTCCTGTGGGCGATTGTGTTGTTGTGGATCAGATCTATCGGTCCTGTGTTGTTATGTTTTGCAGTTATGAGACAAGAGCAGATCTTTTGTTGCTTGATATGACTGACTTTTAGGTCATCCTAGTCATTGACTAGTTATCTCCATATCACGCCATCCTAGATTTCCATGCCAAGACTGTTACCTGGGCAATGCAAGAGTTACCTAGATTAGAGTGGAAGGGGCCGTCTGTCAGTGCATCTAGTCGGGTTATCTCTTTTCTGAAGGCTCGACACATGGTCGAGAAGGGTTGTTTTGCTTATTTAGCATATGTTCTAATCTTCCAGGCATGCTACCAGATCGTGATATCAATTTCTATATTGATTTGGCTCCAGGTACCAGCCTATCTCTATCCTACCATAGCGCATGGCTCCAAACGAGTTGAAGGAACAATTTGAGGAATTGCTAGCAAAGGAGTTCGTCAGACCGAGTGTATCACCTTGGGGTGCACCGCTGTTATTTATGAAGAAGAAAGATGGGACCATGCGGATGCGAATTGATTACCGCAAGTTGAACAAAGTTACCATCTAGAACAAGTACCCATTGCTACATATTGATGATTTATTTGAACAGTTGTAGGGTGCCAGGGGGTTCTCTAAGATCGACTGGAGGTCGGGGTACCATCAGTTGAAGATTCAGGATTCGGATGTTCCGAAGACATCTTTCCGGACTAGATATGGCCATTATGAGTTTCTAGTGATGTCCTTCAGTTTGACTAATGCCGGGGTGGCGTTTAGGGATATGATGAACAGGGTGTTTAGGACATATATTGATTCACTTGTCATCGTCTTCATTGATGACATTTTGGCCTACTCGTGCAGCATGGAGGAGCACGAGCAGCATTTGAGAGTGGTGCTTCAGACCTTGCGGGAACAAAATTTTTATGCTAAGTTCTCCTAATGTGAGTTCTAGTTAGATTCTGTGGCATTCTTGGGGCATGTTGTATCATACGAGGGTATTAAGGTAGATCCCAAGAATATCGAGGTAGTTTAGAGTTGGCCTCGTCCTACTACGGCGACCTAGATCAGGAGCTTCATTGGGTTAGCAGGTTATTATCGCCGTTTTGTGGAGGGTTTCTAATCTATTGCAACACCTTTGACTAGATTGACCCAGAAGGGTGCTCCGTTCTGATGGTCTGATGATTGTGACGCGAGCTTTCAGAGGCTTAAGACTGTCTTGACTTCAGCACCGGTGTTGGTGTTGCTTCAGGTTCAGGGATGTATACTGTATATTGTGATGCTTCACGCATTGGTTTGGGTTGTGTATCGATGCAGGAAGGGCGAGTTATTGCATAAGCTTCACTTCAGTTGAAGCCCCACGAGAAGAATTACCCTATACATGATTTGGAGCTGGCTGCGATAGTTCATGCTCTTAAAATCTTGAGGCATTACCTTTATGGGGTGTCCTGTGTGGTTTACACCGTTCGTTGTAGCTTGCAGCATTTGTTCAAGCAGAGGGATCTATATTTGAGCAGCGAATGTGGCTTGAGGTACTGAAGGATAATGATATTACCATCCTTTATCATCCGAGCAAGGCGAATGTATTTGCGGATGCCTTGAGCAGAAAGGCGGAGAGTATGGGTAGTTTGGCATTCATTTCACCAGAGAAAAGGCCACTAGCTTTGGACATTCAGTCCTTGGCTAACAGACTATTGAGGTTGGATATTTCAGAGCCTAGACGAGTTCTTGCATGCGTCGTTGCCTAGTCTTCACTATTCGAGCTTATCAAGAATCGCCAGTTTGATGATCCGCACTTGTTGGTTCGTAGAGAGACGGTACTACGGGGTGGTTCCAAGAAGGTTACTATCGGCGAGGATGTGTTCTGCGACTTTAGGGTCGCCCATGTGTCCCTAATGTTGATGGTTTGAGGGGGAAGATCCTAGATGAGGCACACAAGTCTCGGTATTCTATTTATCCAGGTGCTACTAAGATGTATCGTGACCTGAGGCATCATTATTGGTGGCTGAGTATGAAGAACGATATAGTTGAGTATGTTGCAAGGTGTCTAATTTGCCAGCAGGTTAAGTATGAGCATGAGAGGCCATGTGGCCTACTTCAGTAGATGACTATACCAGAGTGGAAATGAGAGCGCATTACTATGGGTTTCGTAGATGGGTTGCCGCGGACCTTGCAGAAGTTTGATGTTGTTTGGGTCATTGTCGATAGGTTGACCAAGTCGGCACACTTCATTCCGATCGGGATCACGTATTCTTCAGAGAGGTTGGCCCAGATTTATATTCCGGAGATTGATCGAATGTATGATGTGCTAGTTTCTATCATAACAAATAGAGGCCCTCAATTTAGTTCGCATTTCTGGAGAATACTACAGAGTGAGTTGGGGACCTGTGTGGAGCTCAGCACAGCCTTTCATCTGCAGACCGAAGGGCAGTCAGACCAGACAGTTTAGATCTTGGAGGATTTGCTCAGAGCATGTGTGATTGACTTTGGAGGGTGGTGGGATCGATTCTTGCCTTTGGTCGAGTTTGCTTACAACAACAGTTATCAGTCCAGCATCGAGATGGCTCGCGTTTGAGGCTTTATATGGTCAGCAATGTTATTCTCCCATTAAATGGTTTGAGCCCGGCAGCCTAAGTTATATGGTACTGATTTGGTAAAGGATGCTTTGGAGAAGGTAAAGTTGATTCTAGAGCGACTTCGCACAGCAGTCCAGGCAGAAGAGTTACGCAGATCAGAAGGCACGTGATTTATCTTTTATGGTGGGCGAGAAGGTTCTCTTGAAAGTCTCGCCGATGAAGGGAATCACGAGGTTCGGGAAGAAGGGCAAGTTGAGCCCAAGACTTATATGTCCATTTGAGGTGTTAAGACGAGTTGGGAGGTTGCTTATAAGCTTGCTTTGCCTCCCAATCTATCAGGAGTCCATCCGGTTTTTCACGTGTCTATGCTCCGGAGGTATCATGCTGACAGGTCGCATGTGTTAGACTTTAGCACGGTTCAGCTAGATGAGAGCCTGGGTTATGAGGAGGAGCCAGTGGCCACTTTAGATATGCAGGATCGCCAGTTGAGGTCCAAGAAGATTTCTGCAATAAAGGTTTAGTGGAGAGGTCAACCAGTTGAGGAAATGACTAAGGAGACCGAGGAGGACATGCGGAGCCAATATCCACACTTGATCGGTACTTCAAGTATGATTCTAGACCCGTTCGAGGACGAATGTTTGCTTAAGAGGTGGAGAATGCAATGACCCGACCGTTCGTTTTGCTTTCTAGAAACCCGTTCCCCTAAACAAGACTCTACGTATGTGCTTTTATAGTTTTATGACGGGGGATGGTTAATTCGGGATTTGGAAGGGTTCGGGTTGAAATCGGAACACTTGGTTCCTTGGTTTGGCTTTAAACGGCTAAGTTTGACTTCAGTCAATGTTTTGAGTAAACGACCTCGGAATCGGGATTTGACAGTTCCCATAGGTTCTTATGATGATTTCGGACTTGGGAATATGTTCTGATCGGGTTTCGGATGATCTGGGAGCGTTTCGGCGACTAATAGTGAAAGTTGGCTCATGGAAGGTTTTAAAGTTCTTTAAATTTGGTTTGGAGTAGGTTTTGGTTTTATCGAGGTCCATTTAGGATTCCGAGCCTGAGAATAGATCCGTATGGTGATTTAAGACTTGCCCGCAAAATTTGGTGTCATTCCGATTACTCTAAGTATGATTCGGCGTGTTCGGAGCGAATTGGAAACTTGAAGTTCATCTTTTGATTCAGTTTGGTTTTAAGGTGCGATTCTTACTTTCGTTGTTGCTTTACACGTTTCGAGGGTTCAAGAAGGTCCGTCTTATGTTTATGAACTTGTTGATGCATTTGGACAGGTCCCGAGTGGCTCGGGCGGGTTTCGGACAACCCGGAGCCATGTTGGAAAAACTAGATTTCCAGTTCTGGTTTCCTTCTTCGCGAATGCGGAAACACCCTCGCGTTCGCGATGAAGGAATTGGGCTTGGGGAAACTTTGTGCTTCGTTTTTGCGGGATGGGGTCCACGTTCGTGAAGGGTAAGGCGAGATGGGTGGGGGGTGACACCATTATTCATCGTGTTCGCAAAGGTGCCCTCGCGTTCGCGTAGGACAGGGTTGGTAAGCCTCCACATTCGGGAGGCCCTGGTCGTGTTCACGAAGGCCAAGTTTTCTGGGCCTGAGCCGTTTGTTTTCGCGAATGCGAGGCCCGTTCCGCGATCTCGAAGAAGGATCGCTGGGCAGAGAGTTGATTAAAAGGGGACTTAGGCTATTTTGAGCTCATATATTGCACTCTTGGGCGATTTGGGAGCTTTAAAGAGAGGGATTTCAACCTAGCTTTTGAAGGTAAGTAATTCCTACCCATCTGAGTTTAATACATAGATTATGGGTAGATTTTAACATGAAAAATTATGGAAATTATGGGTTCAGATGAAAAACCTAGGTTTTGATAAAAATGGGATTTAACCACGAAAATAATTATGGAATGGGGTAAAAATTATATATTGGAGTTCGTGAGGTTTTGGGTAACAACTTTCTTCGAAAATTTCTGGAATTCGGGCACGTGGGTCCCGGGGTGAATTTTAAAAATCCTTCAATTAGGGTTGGGTAATCACTCTAATAGCTAAAATATGAACTTTGAGCATGTATTGATTATTTTATATAACATTTGGCTAGTTGTGCATTGTTCTGCACCAAGTGGGGTCCTTAGAGTGAATTTGTGGCTGGAAGGTGAGCTTTGAGACGAGGTAAGTCTCTTTCTTAACCTTGTAAGAGGGAATTTACCCCACAGGTGATTCAAATTGTCATTTGTTTCTATTTTTGGGGGGCTACATACACACGAGGTGACGAGAGTCTGTACGTAGCTACTATATATGCTTACGTCCGGGTAGTTTAGGACCCAAATCATGAATTACTTGTAATGTTCGCACCTACTTAATTATTTAAATGCTTAAATTATATTAAAACTTGTTGGAAGAATTGTGAAAGATCGGATTTCACTTTCTTAAGCTTTGAGCGGATACTTGACCGTAAATGGAAATTGTATTATACCGTGTATTGGCCTTGTTATAACATGAAAGTCAAATGCTTATAAAGTATCCTCCCTTCTTGTGGATCGGGCCGAGCGCCTTGGTAGTAGAATAGATGCATCTATAAATCGTGCCGCACGTCCGTCCGCTGTGTACACATTATTCTCGATTGGGTCGTACGACCTCGACATAATTCGTGCTTAATAATACTCGGAGCCTAATCATACTTGATATTATTTGTGGTTTGTGAGGTTACAAGTATTAATGACAGGAATTTACTTGGAATTTAATTATTTGTGAAAGAATTACTTGTTCCTAATTGCCAATGAGTTATTATTATTATTCACATATCCCATGTTCATTTAGATTTTTTTGTATTCATATTATTAGCCCATAGTAAGTGTCGAAGTCGACCCTTCGTCACTACTTCTTCGAGGTTAGACTTCATACTTACTGGTTACATGTTGTTTATGTACTTACGCTACACTTCTGCACTGACCGTGCATGATCTAAGGTAGGTGCATCTGGTGATCACACCGGGGCACACCCTCGTTACCTGGAGGCCTAGTGGTGAGCTACTTTCCTGAGCCGTTACGCAGCATCCAAGAGTCTCTCCTTTACTTTCATTTTTGTCTATTTTGATTTCGGATAGTAGCTAGAGTTTTGTATAATCTATTAGTGCTCATACACATGTGACACCAGGTCTTGACACACACTAGTAGACTTGTGGTTTTGGTTTATTTCTATGGTTATGATTGCACTCATTTGCTTTCATTTTTGTTTATATTAAACATGTTGTTTCTTAATCTTTTAGATTAAGGAATGTTGAATAACATTAAAATCTACTACAAAGGGAAATCATGTGGTTAGTTCACTGTTGGCTTGCCTAGCGGCGGCACTGGGCGCAATCACGGTCTTTAATAGAATTTGGTCGTGACAATACTGGAGCTAGTGCAACTAATAAAAATATTCTTGTCCATTAGATAAGAAAATAGAAAGAAATATTCAGAAAGAATAATTCCCCCTATTTAATTAAAGGTATGATATAGAGTAATTTTCAAAGCTAACATTTATTAGGAACTTGAAACAAAAGCCACTGTAACGACACAACCGATTGTTTTGCTTTCTAGATCCACGTTCGCCTGATTAAGACTCCACGTATGTGCTTTACTATTTTATGACCTGCGGAGATGGCTAGTTCGGATTTGGAAGGATTCGGGCTGAAATCAGAACACTTAGTTCCTTAATAGTGGCTTATAATTGTTAAGTTTGACTTGAGTCAATGTTTAGAGTAAACGACCCTGCAGCCTATATTTATGGTCCCAATAGGTTTGTATGATGATTTTGGATTCGGATCAGGTTTCGGATGACCCGGGAGCGTTTCGGCGCTTAATATCGAAAGTTGGAGCATTGAAGGTATTCAAGTCCTTTAAGCTTGGTTTGGAATTGGTTTTGGTGTTATCGAGGTCCGTTTGGGATCCTGAGCCTTGGAATAGTTCCATATGGTGATTTAAGACTTCCACGCAAAATTTGGCGTCATTTTGAGTAGTCTAAGTAGGTTTCGGCGCGTTCAGAGCTAGTTGAGAAGTTTGAAGTTCATATCTTGATTCAATTTGATTTGGGATGTGATTCTTAGTTTTGATGTTGTTTTACGCATATCGAGGGTACGAGCAGGTCCAAAATACCCGGGTGGCTCGGGTGAGTTTCGGACCGCCCGGAGCTAAGTCCAAAATGCTCTCCCTGCTGGTTCTGGTTTCCTTCTTAGCGATCGCAAGGGAGGGGTGATAAGTAGGGATTTTAACCTATTGTTTTCTCTCTTCTACTTGTGTTTTGGGCAAAAAATGCGTGAAGGTATTCCTGGAAACTAATGTAATATGCTTGCTTGCAGAAATTGTTCAAAATGAGCCAAAGGAGTCATAATCAACTCATAAAGGAGTCAAAACTTGAACAAAAACCAAGACTGGGCCAAGAGATCTGAAGCGCGGACCGCACAAATATTGTGCGACCGCGAAAGCCACAATGCGGCTGCGATCAGATATACGCAGTCTATGAAAGGGAGCTTCAGAGAGTTGCATTTTCAGGCTAATGATAACCACGAACCGCACAAGAAATGTGCGGCCGCGAAAGTCTCTCTACGACTGCGATGGAAATTATGCCAACCGCGATGCACGAAGTTCAGAGAGCTCACAACTTGAGCAAAAGAAAGAAGTGCGGTCCGCGTCAGAATTGTGCGGCCGCAGAAGTCCTTACGTGGCCGCGATTGAAATAATATGGTCCGCGAAACTCAGCTCAACCCAGATCGAGATTTCAAGAACGCGGACTGCGATCAGAATTACATGGCCACGAAAGCAAGAATGCGGCCGGGCTCAGAATTACGGGGCCGCACAACCTCCGTGGGGGTATTTTTGTCCAAAATTTCAGCTTAGTATAAATAGAACTTTTTGTCATTTTAAGGTTATGTTATATATTATCTGAGCACGCGAGACGGTTGTACATACCATTTTGGGCTGTTTTGTACTAGAATTTTGTTTCAACATTAGATTTTCATCTTTTAATCTAGTATTATGAATTTTATCTTTTTTTCATCTTTGATTTTTGTTACTTCCATGCGTAGCTAGACCCATAGCTAGGGTTGTGACCCAACCCTAGTGTGGGTATTCAATGGGTATTGAATTCTAGGGCTTGAATGTTTACGGGTTAGTGATATTTAGCCTATTTCTTGCTAAAACTATAGAATTAGTGGTTTTATACACTGATTCATGCCTTTATGACTTAGTCTCTACGTGAGAAAGAAGGACTAAGTCTAGGAAAACTAGGCTAACAAGGAATTGGGGTGAACTCAAGAAATTGATAGCTCCAATTAAAGGGTTAAATCTAGAGATAGTAATACACGACTTATGCTAATATCACTTGAATTGCATGAACCATTGGGACTTGAGAAAGCCAAATTGGGCAAAATCACACAAACTACCGAGAGGTATAGAGTGAGTACCCGGGTGTGATAGCTATATTACGACCCCATTGTAATCAAGCTACCCATTAGATATCCACCTAGGTAGAAGTCGCTACCTTAGTCTCTTTAAACTCTTGAAAATCACCAACAGAAATATTATACTTAGTTTAAACTATTTCATATAATAGAATAAAGTTAGAAGTAGAATCAATCCCAAAGTGTGTGGAAGTGTAATTAAGAGCAAAACCCGCATCTAGACTTAGGTATAAACCTAATTCCAAACAAATTAACTCCCTGTGGATTCGATCCCGACCTAGTTGGGTAAAACTGCATCGACCACCCTCGCTACTCAATAGTAGTGCAGGCGTGGACTCGATCAATTTTTGGCACCATTACCAGGGAGTTAGACGGCCTTATCTATATATCTGAGTATTTGTTGTTTTATTTTTCTTTACTTTCGTTTTTCTATTTTTGTTTGTGAATTGCTTTTAGGTACCAAATCGCTCTTAACAACAAAGCCCTCAGAAATTTGCCATTGGGGGAGGAGGTAGATGAAGATCACGTGGATGAGATTCAACCTGAACCTCAAGTACAAAGGAGAGGCTGCCTGCCTAATGACAACATCCCAAACCCTCCCACCTCCTCCAAGGGCAGCACACAGGGTGTTACCCAATGAAGGCTATGCAAGTGCAATGGTCTCGCCCTAAATTAGGGCGGGCAACTTTCAAATAACCAATGTCATGCTTACACTATTGGAACAAAGGGGTTTCTTCACCGGAGCTCCACACCAAAACGCTGACAAGCATCTCAAAGGTTTTGTTGACACGTGCTGGGGGAGCAAGCAAACTAATGTTTCCGAGGACGCATTGAGGATAAGGATTTTCCCATTTTCTTTAAGGGGGAAAGCTTTGGACTGGCTCGAGAGGTTGTCCAACCATTCCATCACCACTTGGGATGAGTTGGCCAAGAAGTTCATTGCAAATTTCTTTTCTTCGGGACATATGGCAACGCTAAAAGATGAGATCCTTGCTTTTAAACAAGAGCCAAATGAACCGTTACATGAGATTAAGGTGAGGTACCGAACAATGGTAAAAGAGTGCCCGAACAATGATTGAGGCCATGATCCAACAGACCTTCTACAGGGGGATCAACACAACAAACCAATGTGTGGTTAACCAACTCGCCGTGGGGAACTTCATGAACACGCCATATGCCGAAGCTTGTGAGATACTTGATGAGATGGCGGATACCTCTTCGGCGTGGCAAAGTAGAGCCAATGTACCACAAGGTGACCCTAATGTGATTCACCTACACAAGGAGCTACATGACCACGGCCAAGCTATAGCCGAGTTGACAACTACCATGAACCAATTGGCCAAAGCTCATCTTCAACAAGTTCAACGGCCAAAACAAGTGAATGCCACGGAAGCAATGAATATGATGATCAATAAGAGAAGGCAACGAGGTCAACAGGTTCAAAACAATCCGGATCAATTTGAGCAAAGTGGTAGTGGGTACAATCAAGATGATTCATATGATGATCAAAGTGATGAGGTTCAATATGCCAACAATTATCAAGGTCAACGGGCAATGCTCCGAATCAACAACAGTGGAGATCACATGGAAACCAAGGAAATTGGGGCAATCAAGGTCAACAAGGAAATTGGAATAGTGGCGACAACAACAACCAAGGAAATTGGGGGAACAACAACAATCAAAATTGGGGTATTCAAGGAAATCAAGGCAACTGGGGTGGCAACAATAATAGTAATTGGGGAGGCAATAACAATCAAGGGGGTTGGAACAACAATAATCAAGGGAATCGGGGGTTGGGCTTTCAAAGGCCCATGATGTATCAACAACCGAACAACCCACCTCCATATTCGTCAAAGGTCCTAGTTCTTCCAATAATGAGATGGGACAGATTGAAACCATGTTCGAGCAAATGATGATGAAAAATGCCGACTCCGATGCCCAATTAGTCTCCAACAACACTTCTATCCGCAACTTCGAAGTCCAACATGGCCAAATTTCTCAAGCTTTGAATACTCGTCCTAAGGGGGAACTACCAAGTGATACGGTAGTAAACCCGAAGGGTGGGAATAATACGGGGAATGCTATGGCGGTGACTACAAGAAGTGGGAAAGGTGGAGTTGCTAGTACCTCAAACTCAAGAAAGATTGTGAATGATGATGTGGTGATGCAAGATGATGATAAGCCAAGCAATGAGGTTCAAGTGAATGATGAAGTTAGGATAGACTGTGATGAAAATTGGAGGAGACACAAGATGATGTGAACCAATCTAGGGGACATGTGATAGACATACCGGATCCGGTAGTGCCCAAATCCAAGGCTCCATTGCCAAGGACTCCTCCACCACATCCTCAAAGTCTTGCAAAGCAAAACAATGAGAATAAATTCAAGAAATTCATTGATATGATGAAAAGTTTGTCCATAAATGTGCCGTTGGTTGAAGCCTTAGAGAAAATGTCGGGATATGCCAAGTTCATGAAGGAAATGGTAACAAAGAAGAGGTCAATGAACTGTGAAACGATCAAAATGACACATCAAGTGAGTGCCATTGTGCACTCCATGGCTCCAAAGTTAGAAGACACCGGTGCCTTTACAATCCCATGCACTATTGGTAGTGCCGATTTTGCCAAAGCTTTGTGTGACTTGGGGGCAAGCATTAACTTGATGCCATATTCTGTGTTCAAGACATTGGGGATTGGGCAACCAATACCCACATCCATGAGGTTACATATGGCGGACCGGACAATGAAGTGGCCATTGGGGATAACTGATGATGTGCTAGTTCTGGTTGACAAGTTCATACTTCTCGCAGATTTTGTGATACTTGACTGTGAGGTTGACTACGAGGTGCCAATCATATTGGGGAGACCTTTCCTAGCTACAGGGAAGGCCCTAGTTGATGTGGAAGATGGGGAGCTCACCTTCCGGGTGGGCGATGAAAAAGTTGTGTTCCATGTTTGCAAGTCAATGAGGCAGCCTAATAGCAACGAAGTGTGTTAGTTTTTGGATCTTATGACCGAAGTAATTGTTGATGACAACTGTGATGAATGATGAAGACCCATTGGAAGCTGTGTTATTGATTCATGATGAGGATGAGAAGGAAGGCTTTGTAGAATCTGTCAATGCTTTGCAAGGAATGGGTTCATACACATATGAGCCCCGAAAACTTTCCTTGGACCTCGAGAACCGGAAGGCTCACCAACAAAGCCGTCAATCGAGGAGCCTCCCACATTGGAGTTGAATCACTTGCCCTCACACCTCAGGTATGAGTTCTTAGGCCCTTGTTCCACTTTACCTGTTATTCTTCCTCGTTCTTAACTAACGTGCAGGTAGATTCCATCCCTGCGGTGCTCCAAAGGAGGAAGAAGGCAATAGGTTGGACATTGGCAAATATTCGGGGTATAAACCCCGCCTTTTGAATGCAAAAAATCATATTGAAGGAGGATGCCAAACCCTTCGTGGAACATCAAAGAAGTTTGAATGAGGCCATGCAAGAGGTAGTCAAGAAAGAGATAATCAAGTGGTTGGATGCTGGGGTTGTCTACCCCATTTCTGATAGTTCATGGACACAACCGGTACAATGTGTCCCGAAGAAGGGGCATGACTGTTATTACAAATGACAACAATGAGTTGATCCCCACAAGAACTGTCACCGGTTGGAAAGTATGCATGGATCATAGGAAGCTCAACAAAGTGACTCGGAAAGATCATTTTCCGCTTTCATTCCTTGATCAGGTGTGGATAGGTAAGCCGGACGTGCTTATTATTGCTTCTTGGATAGGTATTCCGGATACAACCAGATTCTTGTTTCACCTGAAGACCAAGAAAAGACCACCTTCACTTGTCCGTATGGCACATTTGCATTCTTAAGGATGCCGTTTGGTTTATGTAATGCACCAGCTACTTTTCAGCGGTGTATGATGGCAATATTCATGGATTGGTTGAGGACATCCTTGAGGTTTTCATGGACGACTTCTCTATTGTGGGGGATTCTTTTGAAGAGTGTTAGGATAATATTGATAAGGTATTGGCACGTGGTGAAGAGACCAACTTGGTGCGTAATTGGGAGAAGTGTCACTTTATGGTCGAGGAGGGCATTGCCCTCGGCCACAAGAACTCCAAGAATGGTATTGAAGTGGATAAAGCAAAAATTGAAGTGATATCAAAACTCCATCCTCCTACTTCAGTCAAAGGAGTGAGGAGCTTTCTAGGTCATGCGGGGTTTTACCGTCGGTTCATCAAGGATTTCTCAAAGGTGGTGAACCCCTTTGTGCAGGTTGTTGGAAAAAGATGCCAAATTTGTGTTCAATGATGATTGTATGAAGGCATTTGAGCTACTCAATTATAAGTTGACTACCACTCCCATCATTACCTCACCAAATTGGATCTTACCATTTGAGCTCATGTATGATTCTAGTGATGTGGCGGTAGGAGCGGTATTGGCGCAAAGAATCAACAAGATATTCCATCCGATCTACTATGCTAGTAAGACCATGAACGATGCCCAAGTCAACCATACGGTGACCGAGAAAGAACTCTTAGCCATTGTCTTTGCTATGGAAAAGTTCCGCCCGTACCTCATGTGTACCAAAGTGATTGTTCACACCGATCACGCGACGCTTCATTATTTAATGAGTAAAAAGGACTCAAAAGCTAGATTGATGCGGTGGGTACTTCTTCTACAAGAATTTGATCTTGAAATCATAGACCGAAAAGGGAGTGAGAATTAAGTGGCATACCACTTGTCCCGTTTGGAAGAGGAGGGGAGGCCCCATGATGGCCTTGAGATCAATGATTCGTTTCCGGATGAACAACTCCTTTCCATGTCTTTGACTAGGATGCCTTGGTTCGCCGATGTGGCTAACTATCTTGTGAGCGGAATTGTCTCGTATGAGTTATCTTCAAACAAAAGGAAGAAGCTCAAATGGGATTGCTTGGATTATTATTGGGACGAGCCATATCTTTTCAAAATTTGCACTGATGGTGTTATCCGGAGATGTGTTCCAGAAGAAGAGCAATTGGGTATTCTTGAAGCTTGCCATTCTTCGCCCTATAGTGGTCACCATGGTGGGGCGAGAACTTCTACAAACGTCCTAAGCTGTGGATTCTATTGGCCTACCTTGTACAAAGACGCTAGCGAGCTTGTTAAGCGGTGTGATGATTGCCAAAGGTCCGGAGGGATTTCCAAGAAGAATGAGATGCCTCTCACCACCATCCTTGAGATTGATATTTTCGACGTGTAGGGCATCGACTTTATGGGTCCATTTGTGAGTTCGTGTGGGAAAACCTATATTCTTGTTGCTGTGGATTACGTTTCCAAATAGGTTGAAGTTGTGGCTTTACCCAACAATGAAGCACGGAGTGTGGTGGCTTTCTTGAAGAAAAACATATTCACAAGGTTCGACACCCAAAGGGCCATCATTAGTGATGGGGGTTCTCATTTTTGCAACAAAGCTTTTGACGCTTTACTCTCCAAGTATGGTGTCACTCAAAAGGTGTCAACCACCTATCACACCTAGGCAAGTGGACAGGTTGAAGTCTCCAACAGGGAGATCAAGAGTATTCTATCCAAGATTGTCAATGCAAACCAGACTGATTGGTCAAGGAAACTTGACGATGCTTTATGGGCCTATAGAACAGCTTACAAGACTCCTATTGGTATGTCTCCGTATCGGTTGGTGTTTGAGAAAGCATGTCACCTCCCAATGGAATTAGAGCATAAGGCCATGTGGGCGTTGAAGAAGTTCAGCCTTGAGTGGGATGCAGCTGCCAATCTTCAGGTGGAGCAATTGAATGAACTTGATGAGTTCCGGTTCCATGCTTACTCCAGTTCATCCTTGTATAAGGACAAGATGAAGTACCAACATGATAAGTATATCTGCAACAGAGAATTCAAAGAAGGTGACCTTGTTCTCTTATTCAACTCTCGGTTACGGATGTTTCCGAGAAAGATAAAGTCAAAGTCGAGCGGTCCCTTTGAAGTGGTACATGCGACTCCTTTTGGTGCTCTAGGTTTGAAAAACAAGAATGGTGAGATCTTTAGAGTCAATGGGCACCCGGTAAAGCACTAACTTGGTAAGGTTGATGATGGCCACGTTGTGGAATTAATCCAATTCAAGTGAATGATGGTAACATGCGTTTTGCCGCGACGTTAAATTAGGCTCTTCTTGGGAGTCAACCCATGTGTTTTTCTCTCTTTTTTGATTTTCTTTCTAGATTAGGCTTTGTTTTGGACTGAAGTGGATGCAGGTAATTGGGTGTGCAGTGTAGGCAATTGACAAGGAAAAAATTGGCTAAGTAGTGAAATTTCGCGGATCGCGCCCAAAATTATGCGGGCCGCGCAAGCACTTTGCGGCCGCAAAAATCTGTGCGCGGGCGCGCAGCTGGATGATGGAAATTTCCAACTCTCTGAGGTTGGCCTCTCAAAATTCCTTAAGAGATCGCGGCCGCATTCAAAATTCGGCGGACTACACAATTTGTGCGGCCGCTGCCAATTTTTCGCGGACCGCACCATGGATTCATCTACTGAGTGACAAAATGTAATGAGTGCGGATCGCACCAAAATTGTGCGTCCACACTCAGGTAAGTTGGTGGGCCACCTGGGTAATAGTATAAATAGGACTTTTTCATACCATTCACACTTTAAAAACTCTAATCTCTCAAGCTAGACACAATGCACTCTTCCTTGTTTTCACTCTCATTCCATTTTCATCAAGTGTGATTTCTTGCTACATTTCACTACTGGTATGTTCATTTTAACGAATTAATCTCATCTTTTTCATTTCTTTTCTCTTTGTTTTAGTTTTTTTTCTAGGGTTTAGATTTATGCCAAAATGTCAAATTGATGCTTAATTCTTGATTAGAAACATATGGGTAGTGTTGGAATGCATAGTGGGGGTTGGGGTTAGTAGCTTTTATTGTCTAATTGCCATAAATCATGCCTAATTAGTGAAAGCCCTCGTATTAATCGTACCTCAAAGCCGATGTGATTTGAATCTCGCGGCCGCTCACATTTTTGTGCGGTTCGCGATAGGGTATGTGGCCGCATACAAAATTGTGCGATCCACGATACCCTAGTTTCAAGGCACTAACATTTGCTTAGATTTCGCGGCCACGATCACTTTTGTGCGGTCCATGATTGATCTTTCACGGTCGCACTCAATTTTGTGCGTTCCGCGCAATTGAACTTCAGAGATTCAGTCATTTGTTTTTGCTGCTACCCCCAAAATTGTGTGGTCCGCGATGGGCAATCCGCAGCCGCACTCACTTTTGTATGGTCCGCGATGCCCCGTTCTGAGAAGCACTATCTTTCATTTCATCTGTAATGCTTTAACACATGTTGAACCCCAATTCTAACTGACTTTCACTGTGTTACAGACAATGGTACGTTCCCGAGGTCGAGGTGATACTTTCAAAGGGAGGGCAGAACCCTCCCGAGGCCGGGGTCGAAGCAAACCCAACATACCTCTGTCAATTCAAAAGATAATTGGCAAGAAAGCAACACTAATAGAGCCCCGGACACTTCTGAGACTAGTGAGTATGTCCCCTCCGGGGAAGCTTCTAAAGGAAACTCCAGGCAAGCACAACCGGAAGTCTAGTCCCAACAATTCCCCACAATTCCCGGGGAGATAGCATTTCGTTGATGAGTCATCCTCCACCGAGGGTTCATGTGAGGGTTCGGAAGAGGGTAGTGACGATTCTGAACCCTCTCCCTCACATGCTGCCCTAGCTGCAATCAATCTAGATGATGATGATGAAGTCCCGAATGACGGGAGAGGTGGTGATACAATGGTGGAAGGCATGGCTAGATCAAGGAAGATGGAGGTTTGGGCTGACAGGTTTGTTAGTGAGAAGGCATATTCCAAATTCAGCGAATGGTGGCCCCAAAGGTCGCTCATTCTTGAGCGACAATTCATAACCAAAGACCTGAGCCAGCACAATCCAAATGTTCTACAGTGATTGACGGAGAGAAAAGGATGGAAATGGTTCATTGGCCCTGTGCTAGATGCCAATGAATACCTCGTCAAGGAATTTTATGCCAATGTTGCCCACATCAAAAAGGGTACAAAAGTGATGAAGGTTCGAAACTTGAAAATCCGGTTTGATGGCCAAGCTTTGAACATATATGTAGGGTTTGAGGATGTTGAGGCGGTGCAATACCTGGAGAAGCTAGCCTTGGGTGAGGCAGTTCACCCATAGCTAGCTGAGTTACTTGCGATTCCGGGGACAACACCTGCATGGCTCACAGCAGGAGTGCCAATTGTCAGAGCCACCCTTAACTTTGAAGCGAAAGGGTGGCAAACATTCATTTGCAGCCATCTTGATCCATGCCAGCATGAGAATGTCCTCCCAATTTCTCGGGCAGTATTAGCAGCTTCTATCATGGCAGGCTATCCTATTAATGTGGGGAACTTGATCTCCTACAACATCTCCAATGCAGTCCAGAAAGAAAAAAGATCGTATCCCTACCCCAACTTCCTCACTGAGTATTTCAAAGATCAAGGGGTAGAGGAGGCACTTTGATGTGGAGGTGAAGGCTAAAAAGCCTTTCTCATGGTATCACCTCCAGGAGCGAACAACCCTAAATCCAAGGGTAAAGCCACTACCTCCACTGGCCAGTCTGAAGAGCCAAGGGTAATGGCCACTGGATCAGTTGCCGAGCCCTCCACAGCTACCGGTACTTCTACCGGAGCAGCAGCCATGCCTCCTCCATCTTCCAACCATCTATCTCAGTGCCACTGCCAGTGCCTTCATCTTCTACCTACTCTCACACTGTGGTGAGGGTTTCCCAGACACTATCCAATCTCATCAACTGGATGCAGGCAGCTACCACAAAGCTGACTGCCATATCCAGTGCAGTGGCAGCACAGTCTTCAGCCCCAGCAGCACTTCAGGTACCTTCATCAGTGGAGGACTCATTGAAGAAGATTCTGGACAACCAGAAGAAGATCTTGGAGACTCTTGGTACACATGGGAAGGTCATTGCAGACCTGACCAAGCAGGTTAGGAAGATGAAGAAGTCTCAGGCCTCAAAGAAGTCTGTGGAGAAGCTGGCTAAGGAGGTTGAGAAGATTGCCCATGCAGGAGAGTTGCCAATGGACCTTCTCATGAAGGAGACAGTCCCAGCAGCACAGACAACAGCCGGCCAGTCTGAGGAGCCAGCTGCAACATCACACACTGCTGAGGAGCTAATTCAGATGCTCAACAACCCCATAGTCCCCCAGTTAGAGGATGTGGAGATCTAGTTAGAGGATACGGAGGGTGCTGATGTTGAGGACCCAATGCAGACAGAGACCGCATAGGGAGTTCTCTTTACTCTCTACCCCTTTTCCCTGTTCTTATCTATTATTAGCATTGAGGACAACGCTATCTTTCATTTGGGAGTGGTCCATTTTAATTTGATGATATTTGGTTTGTAATAACCATTACACTATTTTTCTTAATCTTTATTTATCTTTATTTTCACTTTTGGTATGTATATATTCGTTATTTTCACTTTTGGTATGTATATATATTTACCATTTGATGTATATATTTATTTTCATTTATGTATATATTCGCTTTACCTCAAGTTTGTATATATTCAGTTTAATTTACGTAGTTTACTTCATAACTTCTTTCGTTATTTTCCCTTAGTAGCATAGCTTCTTATTTCCTGTGGTAGCTTCTTTTTAAGTTGTTAGCTTCTTTTTTACGCTTTTTGTGAACAATAAGCCTTTTGTTTTCTTAATTCCACGGTTCTTTCCAAAAGTGGATGTTGTGTGAACCGGGTGTCCCTTCCTAGTGATGGATGGCGTGACAACCTTCTTAAGGGATTGAGTCCGTTTTCTTTATGTTTTTGTATATATAGTAGTAATGAATAAAAGTGTCTCAGGCAGGCTTCACTTGGTACTAACACATTTACCTTCGATCTTATGGTTAAAAACAAGTGATTGGCAAAGAATAGCTCTAGTTGTGACCATAGGACTCTTGTGTTGACTAAAACAATCATTGAGTGGTTTCTTTGAGCCATTTGTGACGTTCAATCTTAGATAGGGTTGTTGTGGGCCCTCGACTCTGTCTCTTTAATAATCCAGCAGCTTGAGAGGTGAGGTATTGAATTGCAAGTCCAAGTTCTGTGTCAATAAGTCTAGAACTTGCCCTGAATGTTTGTCTAGGCGATATTCTAAGTGTAGCTTGACTTGAGAAATGATTGTAGTCTCTCCTTGATCCAATTTGAAACTTGAAAGCTTCCGTAGCCTACCAATATGATATCCCTAGTCAACACTTTGAGCCGAAGTCCTTTTTCTTTCAATAACCACGTTACAAGTCTTTATCCGTTCTATAATGACCCTCTCTTGGCACCCGATCTTTCCTTGGCATTCTTGATAAAAAATTGGCAAAAGCATAAGTTTGGGGGAGAGACGAGGAATGTGAAAGTGATAAAAGGTACAAAGAACATAAAGAAAGGAAGAAAAGGGAAGGCAAAGAAAAGGAAGAAAGGCCAAAAAAGAAATATGTCAAAAAGAAAGTGAAAGTTGAAAGGGATTCAAAGAAAGCAATGATGAAAGGCATGGAATGATTAGAAAAGGAGAAAAATAACTATCATGAGCAAGAAAGAAAATGACTCAAATAGTGTATCTCTATAGTTCCCCTAAGGAAGAAGAAAATGACTCAAAGAGTCAAGGAAGTATGAGCCGAAATGAGAAAATGGAGTGCTTAAGGAAAGATAAAACCATCATATGCCGATAAGGCTAACCTTGATCCAAAATCCTTCATTACGTTCCCGCAAAAGCCCTATATGATTTCGAGTTGAGTGAGCTTACATTTATGGTGATGTACATAAGGGGCAAGCTTATGGTACTTAGAGCCAGACTTGTGACATTATTTTGATAGAGATGAGCGTACTTCTACACAATCCTTGTTTTGAGTATTACATTCCAAAGTGAGATTTGCTTATGGAGAGTAGAGGAGGAGGAGTTCAGGTTCCACAATGACCTACGTAATAGAGCGAGCTTACTTGGTGAATTAAGTCAACTCTTGATGCTCTAGTGTCACAATACAACTATGGTACTCAAAAGGTCATAACATAGTGTTGTTGATACTTTATTTGTGTTGAGGGTAATTGTTAGTCCCAATTGATGCATGATTGATTCACCGTAGGGCAGCTGAAATATCCTTCTGTTTTAGTGGAGGTGGGAATTACCTTATTTGCTTGAGGACAAGCAAAAGCTTAAGTTTGGGGGAGTTGATAAGTAGGGATTTTAACATATTATTTGCTCTCTTTTACTTGTGTTTTGGGCCAAAAATGCATGAAGGTATTCTCGGAAACTAATGTAATATGCTTGCTTGCAGGAATTTTTCAAAATGAGCCAAAGGAGTCACAATCAACTCATAAAGGAATCAAAACTTGAACAAAAACC
This sequence comes from Nicotiana attenuata, assembly GCF_001879085.1. Taxonomy (NCBI): domain Eukaryota; kingdom Viridiplantae; phylum Streptophyta; class Magnoliopsida; order Solanales; family Solanaceae; genus Nicotiana; species Nicotiana attenuata. The sequence continues at coordinate 25,201 of NW_017671468.1, read as the reverse complement.
AAGACTGGGCCAAGAGATCTGAAACACGGAGTGCACAAATATTGTGCGGCCAGGAAAGCCACAACGCGGCCGCGATCAAAAATACGCGGTCCGCGAAAGGGAGGTTCGGAGAGTTGCATTTTCAAGCTAAATCAGAAGCCCGGACCGTACCAAAAATGTGCGGCCGCGAAAGTCTCTCTGCAGCCCCGATGGAAATAATGCGGACCACGATGCACGAAGTTCAGATAGCCACAACTTGAGCAAAATAAAGAAGTGCGCTCCGCGTCAAAATTGTGCGGCCGTAGAAGTACCTTCGCGTCCATGATTTAAATTATGCGATCCGCAAAACTCAGCTCAACCCAGATCCATATTTTAAGAACACGGACCGCAATCAGAATTACGCGGCCACGAAAGCAAGAATGCGGTCGCGCTCAGAATTACGCGGCCGCACAACCTCCGCAGGGGTATTTTGTCTGGAAATTATAACTTAGTATAGATAGAACTTTTTGTCATTTTAGGTTATGTTATATATTATCTAAGCACGTGAGACTGCTGTACATTCCGTTTTGGGCAATTTTGTAGTAGAATTATCTTTCAACATTAAATTTCATCTTTTAATATAGTATTATGAATTTTATCTTCTTTTCATCTTTGATTTATATTATTTCCATGAGTAGCTAGACCCATAGCTAGGGTTGTGACCCAACCCTAGTGTGGGTACTTAATGGGTATAGAATTGTAGGGCTTTAATGTGTATGGGTTAGTGAAATTAGCGGTTGCAAACACTGATTTATGCCTTTATGACTTAGTATCTACTTGAGAAAGAGGGACTAAGTCTAGGAAAACTAGGCTAACAAGGAATTGGGGTGAACTGAAGAAATTGATAGACCCAATTAAAGGGTTAAATCTAGAGATAGTAATACCCAACTTGAGCTTATATCACTTGAATTGCATGAATACCCATCTGGACTTGAGAAAGCCAAATTGGGAAAAATCACTCAAACTACTGAGAGGTATAGAGTGAGTACCCGGGTGTGATAGCTATATTACGACCCCACTGTAATCAAGCTTGCCCTTGATTTTTGCTACCCATTAGATATCCATCTAAGTAGAAGTCGCTACCCTAGTCTCTTTAAACTCTTGAAAATCAACAACAAAAACATTATACTTAGTTTCAAATATTGCATACAATAGAATAAATTTAGAAATAGAATCAATCCCAAAGTGTGTGGAAGTGTAATTAAGAGCAAAACCCGCATCCAGACTTAGATATAAGCCTAATTTCAAACAAATTAACTCCCTGTGGATTCGATCCAGGCCTAGTTGGATAAAACAGCATCGACCACCCTTGCTACACAATAGTAGTGCAGGCTTGGACTCGATCAAAGGGTCGCGTTCGCGAAGGAGGAAAATGGGGGACAGCGAATTCGTACTACGCGTTCGCGATAGCCAGTCCGGTTCGCAAATGTCTGTGGCCTGTGGCTTCGTGTTCGCATGAATAGTCCCGTGTTCGCATAGAGGATGCTGGAGCTTGGTGAAAAACTGGTGGCCTTCACGTTCGCGGGGCCCTGGTCGCGTTCGCGATGGTCAAATATGTTTGCCTTCGCGATCGCCAGGCCTCTTCCGCGATCACGAAGAAGGAATGCCTGGGCAGAGACTTGCTTTAAAATCGGGACTTAGGCCATTTTTCATTTCCTTGGCCGATTTTGGAGCTCTTTGAAATGGTGTTTTCACCTAGCACTTTGAGGTAAGTAATTTTTTGTACTGACCCGGCCGGTCATTTTGAGAGTATTGTCCTCGAAACACTATTTATTGCTTCCTCTATCTCATTTTTTTGGTTTTGTTGCTTGCTGGGAGGTTGGTTTTTGGTTTCGGAGTGAAATGGGACACATAGTCCCTAAAAAGGAAATTTAAGCCGTAGGAATTAATTGTAGTGTTAATTGTGTGAACACGACTCTGGAATGGAGTTTCGATGGTTCCAATAGCTCCGTAGGGTGATTTCGGTCTTAGGAGCGTGTTTGGATGTTGAATTGGAGGTCCGTAGGTCATTTTGGCGTCAATTGGTGAAAGTTGGAAAATTTGATGATTTTTGGAAGTTTGACCGAGAGTAGACTTTATGATGGGGTAAGATTTCGATTCCGAAATTTGGAGTAGGTCTGTAATGTCAAATGTGACTTGTGTGCAAAATTCGAGGTCAATCAGACTTGATTTGATAAGTTTTGGCATCGGATGTAGATGTCTCAAGTTCTAAAGTTTATTAGGCTTGAATCGATGCGCAATTCATGTTTTTAGCATTGTTTGATGTGATTTGATGGCTCGACTAATTTCGTATGATGCTTTAGGACTTGTTGGTACATTTGGTTGAGGTCCCGGGGGCCTCGGGTGTGATTTGGATCATGTTAGGAACATTCCGGGACTTGTTGGATTGTAGAAAATCACTGATGCTTCTGATGATGGTTTCCTTCAGTGCGTTTGCGAGAGAGGTCTCGCATTCCCAAAGGGGTTCTGGGTGGCAGGTGAAGAAAGCTCTTCGCGTTCGCGTATGAGCCCACACATTCGCTATGAAGAAGAGTGGCTCCTCGTCCGCGAAGGCCTGGGGTCAGTGACCATTGCGTCGCGAGTGGGCCTTCACGGTTGCATAAGAGGTTATTTTGGGCAGTTGCATTTTGTGCTTTGCGAACGCGAGAAAGCTTCCGCGTTCACAAAGAAGGAAATACCTTGGCAGATTTAAAATGTTCAAGACGAGGGTTTGAGTTCATAATACAAAAATTGATTTGGGAGCTCAGTGGGAGGCGATTCATGGAGATATTTTCTTGTGGGTGTTTGGGGTAAGTGATTCTTACCTAGTTTTGGTTAATTTTCATGATTATGTCTTTAATTTCATCATTACATTAATGATTTGGGGTGGAAAATTGCGGGAAAATAGAGGAAAGTTCTTAGACCAAATTGTGGTGCTCGAGAGACTGGTTCTTATTCTGATGCTCGTGCCCCAGCTGCAGTTCGACATGGTAGGGGATATGTGAGTCTCCCTATTTATTTAGCTCTTCCAGCCGCCAGTGGTATTCCGGCTACTTCTAGGCCCTAAGAGCCTTATTATGCGCGGCCAGTATCTAGTGTACCTCTTACACGGGGTGCTTTTGGCGGTCAATCCAGCAGACCTAGCCCGAGCCAAATACAACAGCCACACCCTCTGAGAGCTTGCTTAGAGTGTGGCGACACTCGGCAAATGGTGAGGGATTGCCCCAGACTTAGGAGGGGTGCGCCTCCACAGACTTCTCAGCCACAGCGTGCTCTACATGGTCCTCAGGCTATGATGACAGCACCAGCTACCACTCCACCTTCTCGGCCAACTCGATGTGGAGGTCGGGGAGGTATAGATCGCCTTAGAGGGGGAGGCCAGGCCAGATACTATACCCTTCCTGCTCGTACAAAGGAAGTTGCTTCTGACTCTGTCATTACAGGTATTGTTCTGATCTGTCATAGAAATTCGTCGGTTCTATTCAATCCAGGATCCACTTATTCCTATGTTTCATCTTATTTTTTTCCCGTATTTGGGCATATCTCGTGATTCCTTGAGTTCTTCTGTTTATGTGCCTACACCTGTGGGAGATTCTATTATTGTAGACCATGTGTATCGGTCATCTTTGGTTGTTCTTAGTGGTATTGAGACCAGAGCCGATTTATTATTTCTCAGCATGGTAGACTTTGTTATTAATCTAGGCATGGACTGGTTGTCGCCCCATTATGCTATTTTTGATTGTCATGCTAAGACCGTGACGCTATCTATGCCAGGCTTACCGCGATTAGAGTTGAGGGGTAACTTAGATTACACTCCAAGCAGAGTTATTTCATTTCTTAAAGCTCAACGAATGGTTGAGAAGGGTGTGACGCGTATCTAGCTTATGTGAGAGATGTCAGTATTGATACCCCTACAGTTGAGTCACTTTCAATATTGAGGGATTTTCCCGATGTATTTCCAGCTGATCTTCCGAGCATGCCGCCTGATAGATATATTGATTTTGGCATTTATTTATTGTTGGGAACTCAGCCTATCTCTATTCCTCCATATCCTATGGCTCCTCCTGAGTTGAAGGAGCAGTTACAGGAGTTGCTTGACAAGGGCTTCATCCATCCTAGTGTGTCACCTTAGGGTGCTCCGGTCTTTTTTATGAAGAAAAAGGATGATTCTATGCGTATGTGCATTGATTATCGCCAGTTGAACAGAGTTACAGTGAAGAACAGGTATCCATTGCCTAGTATTGATGACATATTTGATCAGTTACAGGGTGCCAGGGTGTTCTCCAAGATTGACTTGCGTTCACGCTATCATTAGTTAAAGATTCGGGAGCGAGATATCCCGAAGATTGCCTTGAGGACTCGATATGGTCACTATGAGTTCCTGGTGATGTCATTTGGGCTGACCAATGCCCCAGCAGCTTTGATGCAATTGATGCATAGTGTGTTCTAGCGCTATCTAGACTTTTTTGTAATCGTATTCATTGACGACATTCTGGTGTACTCCCGGACTTGGGAGGATCATGAGCAGCACCTGAGGACTGTGCTCCAGACCTTGAGAGAAAAGAAGCTATATGCAAAATTTTCGAAGTGTGACTATTGGCTAGACTCAGTAGCATTCTTGAGTCATGTATTATCGAGTGATGGGATCAAGGTGGATCCGAAAAAGGTGGAAGCAATGCAGAGATATCCCAGATCGTCCTCAGCTATGGAGATCTGAAATTTCCTTGGTTTGGCCGGGTATTACCGCTAATTTGTTGAGGGATTCTCATTTATTGCAGCACCTATGACCAGGCTGACCCAGAAGGGTGCTCTGTTCAGGTGGACAGAGAAGTGTAAGGAGATCTTTCAGAAGCTCAAGACAGTTTTGACTACAGCCCCAGTATTGGTATTATTGTCTTCATGTTCGGGATCTTATCCTGTATATTGTGATGCATCGCGGGTTGGTCTCGGTGCGGTGTTGATGCAGGACCGTAGTGTGACTGCCTACGCGTCCAGACAGCTAAAGGTGCATGAAAAGAATTATCATGTCCCCGACCTTGAGTTAGCAGCTATTGTTTATGCCTTGAAGATTTGGCAGCACTATTTGTACGGTGTCCCTTGTGAGATCTACACCGATCACCGAAGTTTGCAGCATCTGTTCAAGCAAAATGATCTTAACTTGCGGCAGCGGAGGTGGTTGAATTTGCTTAAGGATTATGATATCACTATTCTATACCATCCCGGGAAGGCCAATGTGGTGGCCGATGCCTTGTGTCATCGGACGGAGAGTTTGGGGAACTTAGCATATCTACCAGCAGCAGAGAGGCCATTGGCATTGGATGTTCAGGCTTTGGCCAACAAGTTATTAGATTGGATATTTCTGAATCGAGTCGAGCGTTGGCTTGTGTGGTCTCTCAGTCTTCTCTTTATGATCGTATCAGGGAGCAATGTCAGTATGATGACCCTCATATGCTTGCCCTTATGGACAAGGTTCAGCACGATGATGCTAAGGAGGTCACTATCGGAGATGATGGTGCATTGAGGATGCAGGGCAGTCTATGTTTGCCCAATGTAGATGGTTTGCGTGAGTTGATTCTCCAGGAGGCTCACAGTTCGCGGTACTCCATTCATTCGGGTGCCGCAAAGATGTATAAGGACTTGAGCCAGCATTATAGGCGGAGGATAATGAAGAAGGACATAGTGGAATATGTAGCTCGGTGTCTAAATTGCCAGGAGGTGAAGTATGAGCATCAGCGGCCAGGTGGGTTGCTTTAGAAGTTAGAGATTCCAGAGTGGAAATGGGAGCGAATCACTATGGATTTTGTTGTTAGGCTTCCACGGACTCAGAAGAAAATTGTTGCATTTTGGGTTATTGTGGATAGGCTGACCAAGTTAGCTCATTTCATTCCTGTGATGTCTATTTATTCTTCCGAGCAGCTGGGTCAAGCTTAAATCCGAGAGATTGTCAGACTTTATGGCGTGGTGGTATCTATCATCTCTGATCTGGGTACGTAGTTTACATCACGATTCTGGAGGGCCGTACAGCATGAGTTGGGTACTCGGGTTGAGTTGAGCACAACATTTCACCTGCAGACAGGTGGACAGTCCGAGCGCACTATTTAGATACTTGAGGATATGCTTCGTGCGTGTGTAATGGAGTTTGGAGGCTCTTGGGATCAATTCTGGCCACTTGAAGAGTTTGCCTACAACAACAGTTATCAGTCAAACATCCAGATGGCACCTTATGAGGCTCTGTATGGTAGGCGGTGTCGGTATCCAATGGGTTGGTTCGAGCCGGGCGAGGCTCGGTTATTGGGTACAAACTTGGTTCAGGATGCCTTGGAGAAGGTTAAGGTGATTCAGGATCAACTTCGCACAGCCCAGTCCAGACAAAAGAGTTATATGGATTGAAAGGTTCGCGATGTTGCATTCATGGTTGGAGAACGGGTCTTGCTCCGGGTGTCACCCATGAAGGGTGTTATGAGGTTCGGAAAAAAGGACAAGCTGAGCCCAAGGTTTGTTGGTCCCTTTTAGGTATTGCAGCGAGTTGCGGAGGTTTCTTATGAGCTTGCCCTACCTCCCAGTCTAGCAAGATTTCATCCGGTATTTCATGTTTTTATGCTCCGGCGAGGCTAAGTTATATGGTACTGATTTGGTGAGAGATGCCTTGGAACAGGTAAAGTTGATTCATGAATGTAACGAGCTGGCCGGTTGTTTTGAGAGTTATAGCCCCGATCCCCTATTTACTGCTTTCCCCGTATCTATTTCTGCATACGTGGCTTGCTGGGAGGTTTTGTTTTTGGTTTCGGAGTGTTTTGGGACACTTAGTCCCTAAACGGAAGCTTAAGCCTTAGGATTTTGACAGTAGTCTGAACTATGTGAAGATGACTCCAAGCATGGAGTTTCTTTGGTTCTGTTAGCTCCGTTGGGTGAATTCGGACTAAAGGGCATGTGCGGATTATGTTTTGGAGGTCCGTAGTTAATTTAGGCTTGAAATGGCAAAAGTTGAATTTTTGGAGATTTTGACCGGAAGTGGACTTTTTGATATCGAGGTCGGATTCCGATTCCAGAAGTTGGAGTAGGTCCGTAATGTTGAATACGACTTGTGTGTAAAATTTGGGGTCAATCAGACATGGTTTGATAGGTTTCGGCATCGGTTGTAGAAAATTGATGTGTCAAAGTTAATTAAGTTTGAACTGGAGGGTGATTCATATTTTTAGCATTGTTTGATGTGATTTGGGGGCTCGACTAAGTCTGTATGGTGTTTTAAGACTTGTTGGTGTGTTTGATTGAGGTCCTGGGGGCCTCGGGTGAGTTTCAGATGCTTAACGGATCGAAATTTGGACTTGTGCAACTTCTGAAGTTTTTTAACTTCTGGTGTCATCGCACCTGCGATGGGGTTGGCCGCAGGTGCGGACACGCATGTGCGAATCAAGGAACGCAGAAGCGGAGTTGGGAGGTTTGGTCAGGGGTCGCAGGTGCGAAGAGAATGCTGCAACTGCGATGCCCGCAAATGCGCTAGAGGAACCGTAGGTGTGGAGGAAGACCGCAGAAGCGGACCATTGTCCACAGGTGCACACACACAGGTCCTGCCATCTGATTGCAGATGCAGACCCAGGGGACTTAAGTTAAGTCCTCTCCTGCGATGGAATGTCTGCAGGTGCGGCGTCGCAGGTGCGATTATAGGCCCGCAGATGCAAAATCGCTGCGCAGAAAAAGGGCTGAGTTCGAGGGTTTGATTTCATTCTCCATTGTTGGACCTAGAGAGCTCGGCTTGAGGCGAAACTTCGAGGGTTTTTTAGAGGAACCTTGTGGGTAATGATTCTTAGTTCCTTTATGGTTATATCTCATTAATCTATAGTTGATTACACCCTTTAATTAGGGATTTGAGTTGGAAATTGGGGGGAAAATGGTAGAAACTTCCTTGACTAAGTTTTTGAGTTTTAAAACGGCGATTTGAGGTCGTATTTGAGAAATTCTTGTATGGTAGGACTCGTGAGTGAATGGATGTTCATATTTTGTGACTTTACTTGATTCTGAGACTTAGGCCCGGGGAGGCTTTTTAGGGCGATTTTTAAATTTCTTGATTATGTCTTGATTTTATTAATTATATTAGTCAATTATAGTTGTATTTACGATATGTAATTTGTGTTTGGCTAGATTTGGGCCCTTCGGAGTCGGTTAATCGAGTAAAAGGCATTCTTACAGATTGATTTGAGCTTGGTTCGAGGTAAGTGGCTTGCCTAACCTTGTGTGGGGAGAATCCCCTTAGGATTTGGTACTGGTGTGATATGTGAGCGTCTTGTACGTGAGGTGACGAGTACATACACGGGCTATTTATTGTAAAACCCAATTTTACTGAGTGGTAACCTGTTTTTATTTAAATTGAGTTATACCTACCTGTGTAGTTATCCTGTTTTGTCTAATATCACATGTCTATGTGCTTTAACTGCTTATTTGATCTCTGTGCAGCATTCCTAGTTAATTTCCTGTTTTTCCTTGATCCTTATCAGTCTTAACTGTAGAATTATTGTTGTTAACTGTTGTATTTATCGGTTTAAGCTGTGTGTTTACCTTTGAGACTACGAGGTGGTTCCTCGGGGGTTCTCCCTGCACATTTACATTTGAGACTACGAGACGGTACCTCGGGAGTTCTCCCTATATATTTACTTTTGAGACTAAGAGGTGGTACCTCGGGAGATATCTTTGCATATTTACTTTGGGACTACGAGACAGTGTCTCGGGAGATCCCTTACTGTTATCCTTGTGTACTGTACTGCTATTTTTGTTGTGTTTCCCTTTGTTAAGTTCCAGTCTTTTATTATACTGTACATTCTCCTGCCTTATTTATTATATACCAGTGGGCCTGACCTGACCTCGTCACTACTCGACCGAGGTTAGGCTTGGCACTTACTGGGTACCATTGGTGTACTCATGCTACTCTTCTACACATGTTTTCCTGTGCAGATCCAGGGACTTCTTACCAGCCACGTCATCAGTAAGCAGCGACAGTTGGAGTCTTCAAGGTATATCTGCCGCATCTGCAGACCTTGGAGTCCCTCTATTCTCCCCATGTCCATTATCTTCTATACTTCTTTTGTTAGACTCTGGTTTATAGAGATACTAGTTTCCTTCTGTAGTTTGTGACTCATGATGTTCTGGCTTTTGGGAAAACTGTGTATTACTGAGGTGTTGATTATTGTTCATGCCGAGCGGTATGGTTATTAGTTATGTTATTATCTGTTGCAGTTAGTTGTTGAGTTTTTACTTCTATTTCTGTTATTTCCGCAATTATTTAGGATTACCTAGTCGCTGGGTGCTGTCACAACGTCTTACGGAGGGGGAATTGGGTCGTAACAAGGAGAGACTTCGCACAGCATAGTCCAGACAAAAGAGTTATGTGGATCAGCATGCGCGTGATTTATCATTTATAGTGGGCGAGAAGGTTCTCTTGAAAGTCTCACCGATGAAGGGAATCATGAGGTTCGGGAAGAAGGGAAAGTTGAGCCCAAGGTTTATAGGCCCATTTGAAGTGTTGAGGTGATTTGGGGATGTTGCTTATGAGCTTGCGTTGCCTCCCAGTTTATCGGGAGTTCATCCATTTTTCCATGTGTCTATGCTCCATGTTTCTGAGGTAAAAGTTCAGTGGAGGGGTCAACAAGTCAAGCAGGCGACTTGGGAAACCGAGGAGGACATGCGAAGAATATATGCATACCTATTCGGCGCTCCAGGTATGATCCTAGACCCGTTCAAGGACGAACTTTTGTTTAAGAGGTGTAGAATGTAACGATCCGACCGGTCATTTTACTTTCTAGATCCCTGTTCTTGTAATTAAGACTCCCCATATGTGCTTTTATTGTTTTATGACTTACGGGGATAGCTAGTTCGAGTTTGGAAGGGTTTGGGTAGAAATCGGAACACTTAGTTCCTTAATAATGGCTTATAATGGTTAAGTTAGAGTTGAGTCAACGTTTTGAGTAAATGACCTCGGGACTGGGATTTGACGGTCCCGATAGGTTCGTATGATGATTTTACACTTGGGCGTGTGTTTGGATCGGGTTTCGGATGCCCCGGGAGCGTTACAGTTCTTATTATCAAAAGTTGGAGCATTGAAGGTTTTCAAGTTCTTTAAGTTTGGTTTGGAGTAGGTTTTGGTGTTATCGAGGTACGTTTGGGATTCCGAGCCAGGGAATAGTTCTTTATGGTGATTTAAGAGTTGCATGCAAAATTTGGCGTTATTCCGAGTAATCTAAGTAGGTTTCGACGAGTTCGGAGCTAGTTGAGAAGTTTGAAGTTCATAACTTGATTCAATTGATTTTGCGATGCGATTCGTAGTTTTGATGTTATTTTATGCATTTCGAGAGTTCGAGCAGGTCTGTATTATGTATTTTGACTTGTTGGTGCATTTGGATGGGGTCCCAGGTGGCTCGGGTGAGTTTCTGACCGCCCGGAGCTAAGTCAAAAATGTCGTCACCGCTGGTTCTAGTTTCCTTCTTCACGATCACGAGGGAGGGGCCGCATTCGCGAAGGAGCATAATGGGGGACTGGGAATTTGGGCTACGCGTTCGCGACAGCAGTCTGCGTTCGCGAAGGTCTGGGACCTGTGGCCTTTGTGTTCGTGTGAATAGGCCCGCGTTCGCGTAGAGGAGGCTAGAGCTGGGTGGAAAACTGGTGGCCTTCGCGTTCGCGATGGTCAAAATATCTGGGCCTGGGTTGTTTGCCTTCGTGATCGCGAGGCCCCTCCGCGATCGCGAAGAAGGAAAGGGTTATCAGCTAGCACTTTGAGGTAAGTAATTTCTAAACAATATGAGTTTAATACATGCATTTCAGGTAGATTCTTAACATATAAATTTTGGAGAAATTATGATTTTAGTTGAAAAACCTAGGTTTTGATAAAAATGAGATTTAACCATGAAAATGATTATGGAATTGGGTGGAAATAATATATTTGAGTTTGTAAGGTTATGGGTAACATTTATCTTCGAAAATTTCTGGAATCCGGGCACGTGGGCCTGGGGTTAAATTTTAGGAATCTTCTAATTTGGGTTGGGTAATTACTCTAATAGCTAAATTATGAACTTGTGAGTGTATATTGATTATTTTATATAATATTTGGCTAGTTTCGGATTTTTGGGCACCAAGTTGAGACTTTAGAGTGAATTTGTGGGACGAAAAGGGAGCTTTGAGACAAGGTAAGTCTCTTGCCTAACCTTGTAAGAGGAAATTCTACCAATAGGTATTTTAAGTTACTTCTAAATATGGGGGTTACGTACGCACAAGGCGAAGAGACTCCATGCGTAGCTACTAATCATGCTTAAGTCCGGATAGTTTTAGGACCCAAATCATGAAATACTTGAATTGTTTGCACTCTACTTGTTAATTTAAGTGCCTAAATTATAATGAAACTTGATAAAGGATTCGTGAAGAACAAATTTCACTTACTTTGAGTTTTGGCAGGTTACTTGACCGTTAATAGAAACTGTGCTTCCTTGTGTATTAGTCTTGTGAAAGCTTTTAAATGGTATGTTCATAGAATATTCTCTCTTCTTGTGGAGTGGGCCGAATGCCTTGGCAGTATAATAGATTGTCATGCCCCAAACCTGGGGAGGCGTGGCTGGCACTCGGTGCCGTGCTAGGCGAGCGAACCACTCTGTAACTCATGATCGTTAGACCAAAACTAGAACATACGTAGGTCGAGTTAGCTGAACTCATTCCTTTTGTAACTATCATGGGCAACATGGCCACAACTCATAATGTACAACTGTAAGTGGGCCAACACTGTATCAATGAACCATCGTTCTTAAAACATGAATACATATGGGCCGTCAAGGCCTCTGACATACAGTACAAACTGAACATCTCTCTACAAAGCCTGGATTATTTGACATCAAATTCGAAAGGGTACCGGCCTACCCATAAGTCTGTAGCAAAATTCTTACATGATGACTCATAAACTCGGCTGCACTGCGAATGAGGTGGAGTCTTACTGATCCTTCACTGAATGTTAACCTCGTCTACTATAAGGGCTCGTCAAACTGATTATCTATACCTGCAGGCATGAATGCAGCGTCCCCAATAAAAGGACGTCAGTACGAATAATGTATTGGGTATGTAAGGAAGAACTGAAATATAACCATAATTCAACATTAATTAAAGACATATAAGAATAAACCTGAATCTCTGAAGTGCCACCTTATCTGCATACTTATCATACTTACATATATATAATACTTCTCTTTGAGACTAGCACCCATATCATATGATGCATGACCGCCCAACTGCTTAGTGGTAACTGCCCGACCGATCGTAGTCCGGTAGTAAATGCATGACTGACTACCCGACCGGCCGTAGCTCGGTGGTAAATATGTAACTGCCCAACCGGCTATAGCTCGGTGGTAAATGCATGACTGCTCGACCGGCTGTAGCTCGGTGGTAAATGAATATGCATGACTGCCCAACTGGTGGTAAATATTGATACATAACTACCCAACCGGTGGTAACTGCCCGACCGGCCATAGCACGGTGGTAAATGAATGAAGATGCATGTACATGTATCACTATATTATAAACATTAACATTTCTATCATATACCTCAATAGGGACTATATACATACTTAGACATGCTAGAATATCACTTTACGGGGATGAATAACGTAGACATCCTTAACTGCTAAAAGTAGAACCACTTATGGAATAATATTACATTTACGTATCGTTACTTGGATCATGCCAAAAGAAAGAAGGAATAGCCTTTACATACCTGAGTCGATTCTCTTAACATATGTTTCTGTGGTAAATGCTCGTGTTAGCTCAAACAAAAATCTTTACTCTACTGAGCAAAAGTTTAACTAATCATCAAGTTCTCTAGAATCCCTTATGGGTATTTATTTTTGTATATGAATTTCACAAAAACATGTAGTGATATAAATTGTTAAGAACCCATGTTGGAGTATTTCATTTCTGTATAGAGCTTTCACAAAATAAGCTACAGGATTTCAAAAGAACCCATTTGGGTTACTTATTCCAGTGAATTCTTGTACCAATAAACAAAGAGAAGAAAGGGAGGTTTATACAAGTGTTTTTGTTGGATATTTGCTGAACGTTTTCTAATACTTGTATATAAGACCTCTCTTTGAATTAGAGAGGTTTTAGGTTTTATGCATTAAAAGGAGTGGGCCCCACATAGTAATGACTAAGCCTTAGTCTTACTCAATTATGCCACCTTTCAATTATAAGGTAGGAGTCATTGAATAAAAGAAAGGGGCTGCCACGTTAGGGCTTCAAAGTTATCCAAAGATTCTTAATTAATCTCCCACTAAAATTCATTAATTACCCATTTATTCACATAATTATGAATTATCAACTTACTTAAAATACTACTCACTTTTAACACACTTTATGTACCCTACTATTATGGTCTGATACCATATAAAATAGATAGATACACAATTATTTCACTAAAACATCCATGTAAAAATACATATATTTTCTTAACTTCTAATTTTTCTAATCTCATATAAAAAGTAATAATTTTCGTATGCTTAATTCTTAAAATCGTAAAAAGATATCCTTGTTTTCTTGTGAGAAAATAATTTCTATCTTTACAACAAAGAAAATCTCATAAACTTTCTCATATTATATATGTGTAAAATTTAAAGCATATTCGAAAGTAGTAATATTAATATCTATATAAAATCATAATTTTCAAACTTTTTACAAAAATATTCCACTTAAAATATCATATCAAATGTATATGACGGTATCAAGGTTGTTAAACTTACGGGGTCTTACAATAACATAGTCACGAATCATCTATAATCTCACGAATGGTCTTAATCCCTTCGAGCTCACATGGGTTACTACGACTTATCCTAATATTAAAGTTCGGAATGTAACATAGATGCATCTATGGTTCCTGCCGCTCGACCCTCGGCAGTGTACACATTATTCTGGATCGGATCGTACGGCCTCAGCATAAATCATGCGTGAATATGCTTGGAGCCTGATCATACTTGTCATTATATCTATGGTTTGAGAGGTTATGATTCATTTATTAACCCGAAATTATTGGAACTAGTATGTGTTAGTCGGAGATCTTTAAATTGACCATCAGTTAAAGAATTATTTATTTAGTGCTTCCTGTTGTGTTATTATTATTATTCACATCTTCCATGCCTATTTAGAATTTCTGTATTTTATTTGTTGGTCCATAGTAAGTGTCGATGTCGAACCCTCATCACTACTTCTTCGAGGTTAGACTGGATACTTACTTGGTACATGTTGTTTATGTACTCACGCTACACTTCTGCACTAATCGATCTGAGGCAGTTGAATCTGGCAGTCATTCAGGCACGCACCCCCATTACCCCGAGGCATAGTGGTGAGCTGCTTTCTTAGTCCGTTCTGTAGCACCCGCAGTCTCTCTTTTGTATTTACTTTTTGTCGATCTTATTTCAAACAGTGGCATAGGTGTTTTTTATATTCTACTACTTGCTCATACACTTGTGACACCGGGTCTTAGAAATATGGTAGTAGATACTTTATGATTTTGAGAATTTGTTTCACCGTATTTGCTATTTCATTGGTTCGCGTTTTACTTTACTATAATTTTCATCTTCTCATTTACTTAATAAATAAAACTCAACTACTTTGAAATTATTAAAAAGAATAAATACATGGCTAGTTTACCGTTGGCTTGCCTAGCGACGACGTTGGGTGCCATCACGGCCTATAGGGGAAATTGGGTTGTGCCAGCCACTGTAATGCCTAGCAAAAATTCAAAGAACTGAACAAGTGACTGAAATGAAAAGGAAAAGCTCTAAATTGGATTCAATTGTCTGTTGAGATCTCCTTTACTCGACGCCTTTACCGAATTTCTGAGACATCCATTTTATAACCACTCCATAACTAGTTATGCTTTGGTTATGAGCTTCATTATGGGTTGATTATGGATCTTGGTTATGGATCAGTTATGTGTCACGACCCCAAAACCAACCCGGTCGTGATGGCGCCAATCATGGAACTAGGCCAGCCGACACAAAAACCAATCAATGTTTCATTCTCAGGATAAAATCAAAGCTATTTAACTATAAACTTTTATAAAGTGTTTAAAACAAAACAATAGTGTGGAAAGAAAGCCCGACATTGGGATGTCACTAGTCATGAGCATCTACTACAACCGTCTGACAACATCAAGACCAACATGGCCGGGAAATTCACTGAATACAACTAAGGGAGAATAGGGAAGGAGTAAAAAAATAGGGTTGCGATCGCCAGGAAGCTAGCTTGCTAACTCCGATGAACCTGCCACTGAGTGATCAACACCCGCTACCGGGTTCAGAAATACCTGAATCTACACACAAGGTGCAGGGAGTAATGTGAGTACGCCAACTCAGTAAGTAATAAAGGTAAATAAACATTGAGTGCAGTGACGAGCATTTACAAGTCATATATATCTCATAATATAAAAACCTCAGTGGAAATAACAAGGTTCAAATCAGCAGTTAAATTCCGAACGACTCATAAAAATTCCGGTTTCAATGAGAGTTGCTTAAAACATTTGTTCAACACTTCTAATAGAGGCTCAGTATAAAAGAAGAGTGAAAATAGTAATTTCATAAAAATGAGCCCCTCGGGCAAAGTACCACTCGTATATATATATATATAGCCCATCAGGCAAGCCTCTGAGTCACTTGTGACTCAACTCTCATCAATCAGTGCTCACACTCAGCAATCACGCTCAATAGGTACCTTTTACAACCGCTGCAGCGTGCAGCCCGATCCATAAGTATATCTATATAGTCAACTGTGCTCACTAGGGGTGTGCGGACTCCGGAGAGGCTCCTTCAGCCCAAGGCTCCTGCAACCCGATCCATATACATACATATATATATATATACATATCGCTATGGCGTGCAGCCCGATCCATAATTATATAATCCTCACCATTAGGCCCTCGGCCTCTCTCTCTCTCTCAATCATCAACCTCGCAAGCCACTCGGGCATTTCAGCGGAAAAATAAGGGAACTCAACCCAAACAACTTTCATATATTTAAAAATAGAGTAATGAGACTGAATCAAACAATAAACAGGTAAAAAATCATGACTGAGGTTATGCTTTCGAATCAAAACAGTGTGAGAATAGTAGTAAAATACCTCTTGAGGGTCCAAACACTACGGCACAAGGCCCCAACGACGGCATTCTGCCCAAGTTAACAGAATCATTTCTAAAACACAAAGATATCATATGGAGTTTATCAAAATATGCAACTTCGCAGTTGCCACGGAACGAACCAAGTCAGAATCCCTACTGGTGCACGCCCACACGCCCGTCGCCTACATGTGTGTCACATCATTTATGAAAATAGCAAAAAATTCTAGGGTTTCATACCCTCAGAACTAGATTTACAATCATTACTTACCTCGAACCGGACGAAAATCTACTCCGCAATGCCCTTGCCTCTCGACTCGGCCTCAAGTCGCCCAGAATCTATCCAAAATCAGAATCATATGATCAATACATGCCATAGTAACAAATGTCATTCACTCACGAGTCTACCCATATAAAATTCACCAAAATCCGACGTCAAATGGTCATCCAAATCCCTAAAATTAACTTTCTAATTTTCTTCCATTTTTCCCCAATTTTCACCACAAATTCCCAAATTAAATGATAAAAATCAAGACACAATCATGGAATTTAACCAAATTGAATGAAGAACACTTACCCCAATCACTCCTCTGAAAATCTTCTCCAAAATCGCCTTTTCCCAAGCTCTCTATTGAATTTTGAAATTATGGACTCAAACCCTCATTTTTGAACTTAAACATTCTGCCCAGATACCTTCCTCTTCGCGAACGTGGTAGAGCACTGCATTCGCGAAGCACAAGCTGCCTCAGACCAAAATTCTCTCCTTCGCGAACGCGAGGGCCCACTCGCGGACGCGAAGACCACTCAGCTCGACCCTACGCGAATGCGGAACACACCTCGCGAACATGTAGGCTTATGTATACGGTAAAAATCAGAGGGCTCGATTTTGTGATCACTAGAGCGCCTCAAAAAAGACCACCCCCAGGAGGCTCGAAGTCTAGCTCGGAGTTTGCCCCCGAAAAGGGTTCGTGATGATCGACCTCGAGGCAGTACAACCCAATGGCTGTGGCGCACCAGCGGGAAGTTCCCAAGGCACATGATCAAGACCGACAAAGCCTGCAAGGGAAACACTAGTCTGTACCAGACTAGTAAGTAGCTGTTCCAGCTATGTTTCTTTATAATAATTACTCATGTACTATGATGGGATTTCCCTCCTTATATAAAGGGGATCCTTGTCATTTTGCAAAGAGATCGAATACACAAGATACTTCATTCAATACAAGAACATTCTTTCTGCTTTCTAACATAAACATACTCTCTATTTGGCTCTTTGCTTACATTTATCGCTTTATTTATATTTTTTGTATATCATTAATCGTTCTTCATTTATTGCTCGTTATTGGTCATAAAGAGCAACAATCACAACCCTAATAGTTGTTAATCCTCCATCGATTGCCCTTAGCCGGGCATCTAACTTGGCATCGAGGCCCCGTACGCGCTAGCTCGAGGCCCCGATTCTCTACCGTTTGGTTTGGTTTCTAAAGCCATCTTCAATCTCTTATATTATTTTCTAATCTTACCACATAGCTTCTACTGCTTAACAACTAACATAAAAATATATCACATATTTTTAGAACCATAAATTCATATCTAATTGTTATTACCATTTTCAAGGTAAACAGTTTGGCGCCCACCGTGGGGCTAAAAATATTAGTGATTGTTTTCTTGCTGGTTTTCTACATAGCGCAAGTTATCTTTCACACTTTTTCTTGCCCAAGATCTTTGATTTCAGGTCAGAATGTCCAACTCTGTAAACGCACGTGAAAACAACAATCTTGGGGACCATAAAGAAAGCGGTGTAGCTATTCAAGGTGTTGGTATGCCACCACAAAACCATGAGATCACACCAGAGCAGATTTATGGTCTCATGCAACGCCCAATGCATTGGCGTAAGTTCCCACACCAACGCGTGGCGAGCAACATGTGGCGAAGGAAATGTTCGCGGTCCATGAAGAGATACCGGATCCCATACACTCCACCTCAGAAGAGTTGGAAAGCCAACAAACCCCCGAGGATGATGAAGAGGACTTCCTCGCTCCCAGAACCTTCATTTCCCCCGAAGAATCGGACGCAACAAAGTCGACTGTTGAAGAATTGGAGTAAGCCGTGTTGGTCGAGCATCTCCCAGATCGGAAGGTATACCTGGGGACGGGATTAACCCCCGAACTCAGGAAAAAACTCATTTTATTCCTTATTAATAACATCGATTGCTTTGTTTGGTCCCATTTAGACATGACAGGGATCCCATTGGAGATAACCACCCGTCGACTAAGTGTCGATCCCAGGTATAAACCGGTGAAGAAAAAAAGAAGACCCCAGTCCGAGATAAAGCATGCATTCATCAGAGATGAGGTAACAAAGCTCCTCAAGATAGGGTCTATTAGGGAAGTAAACTATCCCGAATGGCTGGCCAATGTGGTGTTAGTTCCCAAAAAGGGGAATAAGCTAAGAATGTGTGTAGATTATAAAGATCTAAATAGGGCGTGCCCAAGGGACTCGTTCCCACTGCCCAACATCGACCGTTTGATCAATGCCACGGCCGGCCATGAAATCCTCACTTTTCTCGACGCCTATTCGGGGTATAATCAAATTCAGATGAACCCCGAGGATAGAGAAAAGACTCCATTCATCACAAAGTAGGGTACGTACTACTACAGTGTAATGCCCTTCGGTCTAAAAAATGCAGGGGCCATATACCAGCACCTAGTTAATAAGATGTTTGAACATCAAATAGGCAAGTCCATGGAAGTTTATATTGACGACATGCTAGTTAAGTCCCTATGCACAGAGGACCATTTGACTCATTTGCAGGAAACGTTCCACATCCTCAGAAGTTACATTATGAATCTCAATCCCAAGAAGTGCGCTTTTGGGGTAGGATCGGGAAAATTCTTAGGCTTTATGGTATCAAACAGAGGAATCGAGATCAACCCTGACAAAATCAAAGCCATCGAAGAAATTACGGTGGTAAATAACGTAAAGGCCGTGCAGCAGCTGACCGGGCGGATAGCAGCTTTGGGTCGGTTCATATGAAGGTCATCGAATAGGAGTCACCATTTCTTCTCCTTGCTCAAAAAGAAAAACAACTTTGAATGGACTCTGGAATACCAACGCGCCGTGGAGGAGTTGAAGCGATACTTGACAAGCCCGCCTTTTCTCCACACCCCGAAAGAAGGTGAAACATTGTATTTGTACCTGGCCATATCCGAGATAGCGGTAAGTGGTGTACTGGTTCGAGAAGAACAAGGTACGCAATTCCCTGTTTATTATATAAGTCGGACCCTAGGCGATGCCAACACCAGATATCCGGACTTGGAAAAGCTAGCTCTTGCATTAATAAGTGCGTCTCAAAAATTGAAACCCTACTTCCAATGTCATCATATTTGCGTTTTAACAACGTATCCCCTACGAAACATACTGCATAAACCCGAATTTTTGGGCTGACTGGCCAAATGGGCCATCGAACTCGGGGGATATGATATCGAGTATCAGCCCCGAACGCCTATCAAGTCTCAAATTTTGGCAGACTTTGTAGTCGACTTTACTCCCTCCCTCGCACCCGAGGTCGAGAAAGAACTTTTGTTAAAAAAGGACACATCTTCCGGGGTATGGACCCTGTTCACTGACTGCACCTCGAACGTAAGAGGATCCGGACTCGGCATAGTTCTAAAGCCACCTACGGGTGGCGTGATTACACAATCTATAAAAACCGCAAGGTTAACTAACAATGAAGCCGAGTATGAGGCTATGATTGCAGTTCTAGAATTGGCTAAAGGCCTAGGAGCTGAAGTCATTGAAGCAAAATGCGATTCCCTCCTGGTGGTAAATCAGGTAAATGGGAGCTTCGAGGTTCGGGAAGACGGGATGCAAAGATACTTAGACAAAATTCAAGTCATATTGCACCGCTTCAAAGAATGGACCCTGGTCCACATACCTCGAGAGGAAAATAGTGAAGCCGATGCCCTCGTAAACCTGGGATCGTCTGTCGAGGAAGGTGACATGCTCCCCGGATATGTGGTTCAATTATCCAAATCAGTGATCGAGGAAGGCTATGCCGAGATCAATTCCACTAGCCTAACATGGGATTGGAGAAACAAATATATCGATTATTTGGAGATCGGGAAGCTACCCGCAGACCCAAAGGAGTCGAGGGCCCTACGAACCAAAGCAGCCCGATTCTCGATCGACGAAAATAGAACTCTTCATAGAAGAACTTTTGATGGCCCCCTAGCAGTATGTTTGGGGCCAGGAGACACGAACTATGTGCTCCGAGAGATCCACGAGGGCACCTGCGAAAACCACTCCGATGCCGATTCCTTGGTTCGAAAAATAATCAAGGCGGGCTACTATTGGGACAGCATGGAGAAGGACACCAAAGAATTCGTCCGCAAGTGCGACAAATGCCAAAGATTTGCCCCAATGATTCACCAACCTAGTGAACAACTACATTCAATTTTGTCGCCATGGCTGTTCATGAAATGGGGGATGGACATCGTCGGACCTCTACCGACGGCACCAGGTAAAGCTAGATTTATTTTATTTATGGCTGACTACTTCTCGAAAAGGGTTGAAGCACAGGCCTTCGAAAAAATAAGAGAAAAAGAAGTCATTAATTTCATCCGGCACCACATCATGTGCCGATACGGAATTCCTTCCGAGATAACGTGCGATAACGGGAAGCAATTCATCGGAAGCAAAGTGACTCAGTTCCTCGAGGACCACAAGATCAAAAGGATCCTGTCAATGCCCTACCACCCGTGTGCAAACGGCCAAGCCGAGTCCACAAACAAAGCCATCATTCAAAACTTAAAAAAGATGTTGGAAAGCGCGAAGGGAAGATGGAGAGAAATATTACCCGAAAAGCTCTAGGCATACCAAACAACTCCGAAATCAAGCACGGGGGAAACGCCTTTCTCCCTGGTATATGACGCCGAGGCTTTGATACCAGTCGAGGTCGGGGAACCTACCGCCAGATTCCGACACACCACCGAGAGCTCAAATAATAAGGCCACAACTACTGCTATCAAATTATTAGATGAAAAGCGAGAAGCCTCACTAATCAGAATGGCCGCACAAAAACAGAGAATCGAAAGATACTACAACCGGAAAACAAATCTCCGACATTTTGGAATCGGGGACTTAGTCCGAAGGAAAGTCACCTTGAATACTCGAAATCCTAATGAAGGAAAGTTGGGTCAGGACTGGGAGGCATCGTACCGCGTCCTTGGGGTAGTCGGTAAAGGGTCCTACAGACGCGGCACCATGGAAGGCGAACAGCTTCCAAGCAATTAGAATATATCAATTCTCAAACGCTATTACTGCTAAAAGCTCAAAGGCCTTAGGTTTCAAAGGCATGCGTTGCACTCTTTTCCTTCGAACTGGTTTTTTCATCCCAAAAAAGGGTCTTTTACCGACAAGGTTTTTAACGAGGCAAGATCTATATGCCGCCTAAGGAAGACTCAACAGGAATTCAAGGCTTCGAGAAGCCTCGAATACTGGGGGACATCCCCCCGGAAGGTCACCTCCTCGGAGAAGCCAAGATGTGCTGAATGGGCTCTCGATAGGAAAATGACGTACCGGGCCAAAAGGTTGACCTAACTGTATTCGTATAGAATAACCGAGCCCTAGACGGCGAAGACATGTATACTTGTACCAAGTAATCAAAGAATATTTTCCCCTCCATCAAAACATTTCACGTTCGAACACTCGGGGACTGGCATCCCGAATACTCGGGGACTGGCGTCAAAAACTCGAAGCTAAGCCCTCAATAGGGCAACACTAAGATTGCTAAAATGGCTCTAGAAGCCAAAAAATGTCCCGCACATGTCACACCTCCTTTTTTCTACACCTGTGAGGGTGTAAAGGAGTTTTTCCAATAAAAGGACAGTCGGAACGGGATTTATTATTAATATTCAGAGTCGCCACTTAGGAGATTAATGGTGTCCCAAGTCACCGGTTGAATCCCGATCCGAGGAAATTATGACTCTGTTAACAGTCCGCGAACCAGAACTCCGAGTAAGGAATTCTGTTAACCCGGGAGAAGGTATTAGGCACTCCCGGATTCCGTGGTTCTAGCACGGTCGCTCAACTGTTGTATTTGCTTTTATCTGATCTTAAAACATATTCTAACCTATGCGCCTTTTGTTTTAACCGCTTTTACTTTATGTCTTTTTAATAAGAATTGCAACATCGTGAAAATGTATCTCGAACCACGTTACACCAGTGCACCCGTGGCTTTTGACGCATTTCGACTCCGTTGAGATTTAGATTTGGGTCACATAAATGTGCACCCGCATTCAGGAAGGTAATATTCTTAAAGACGCGCCTAAAAGCTACTAACGCGTTATTAACTTTGCGAGGGCCATGTAATTTGCTAAATGGCACGCCTCGAATTCTAAGGTTTATTTAAACATTAATTAGACGAGGGCCACGCGATTGTGATTTTATTTGGCGCGGCACACCTCGATTCTATTTTAAAGGATACTTAAACTAAAGGTTCGGAGGGCCATAAACTATTCGTTACTTAATATGGAACACCTCTCATCTACATTTAAAAAGACTACCTAATTAAGTAAGAGCAAGCTTTGAAAGGGGTTGTAATTATTCCAAAATAGAAGCCGGATCTGATTCGCCCAGTCAAATAGACAGTTGTTTGAACAAAGCCAAAACTAATTCAAAGCTTGGGCTTGAAACGAGCCCATTCCATGTGAAATGCGAGTAAGCTGGAGCCTCTGAAATCACTGGCAATGACCCTGGCAGGCCAGAATTTTCCTGGGCTCGAAGCCGACCCAGTGTCAACGAAATGGACCCAGATCGAAGGGGAGGAGGTCCAGGATTCATGTTTAAGCAATTACACAGAAGAAATTTATATCTAAAGGGAGATGCATTGACAACTGATTTTCTCTTTGCATACTTCTGGATTTGCATCAAATAATCACAAAAAAAAACTTCAAAATACTGAATAAAACTCAACCGCTGAAGCATAAGTCATGAAATCACTTAGCCCCAATTTTAACATTTCTTAGCCACTTAATTGATACTCATGCAAACGAAATATACTGACCTTGAATTAAAACCTGTTCCATTTTTTCATTTATATGAAACCAGGATTACCCAAACATGACAAAATCAATTTATTACATCAAATAAACCAAAGAAAAAATATCAAATAAACCCAACAGTAGAAGGAACAACATCTCATACAGCTCGCATCATATTGCTTAACAGAATTGTATGCAAGATTAATCATTGATTAGGCTAAGCAAATGGTGTCCCAACCCTTTAAATCTGTCCCAAGTTAAACACAGCAGTAAACTTCAACTATTCAAACCTAAAGATTCAGTCAGAGCAACACACTATATCAATCCACTTTGGAGAACAGAGTGCTGATATACATGTAAGTAGATATTAGATGTGACTTAAAAATATTAGTGTCTAGTTCAACAAGCTGGGATTGATTACAACATGCAAATTCTAGCTGATCCATCGGAACTAACTAATCTGCATTGGAGATGAATGGACGGAAAAGTAAACTTCATAGAAATCAACATTTGGCTTTATTTCACCCTCAAATTGAGAGCCACATCATAATAAGATTGGAATTGATACCTGGAGATTGCAACAGGAAAAGAAATAGTGAGGTATCAGCAGCGTAACAGCAGGGATCAACAACAAAACCCAGCTAATTCCAACAACTCAACCAAGAAATCAACTCCATGAAAACCCAAGAATGATTCACCCTCTATCAAAAGTACTTAACACTGATCTCAAACCAAGCTTTTAAAAGACCAAATTCAAACCATTTTCACCTCAAATGAAACGACAAATTTTAACAGATCAATGTATCAAAATCCAGGCAGAATCCTGATGAAAACAGTGATTCTTTGAGTAATTTCTGTACTGTATATTTTTCTAAAATTCCCTATCAATTAGGTCTGAAATTGGAGAGGAAATTTGTGGGGAGGATTTTGGAGCTCAAAAACTTGTGAATCAAGGCAAATGAATGCTTACTTATAGGTGAACTTAGGTCCAATTTCAGATTTTTCCTTTACCCCATTGGTCCCTATTTTAATTCTATTCTTTATCCTTTATTTTCTGACTTGTCACACAAGTAACTACCCTAAGTTTACTGAAATATGCACTATAGTCCATCCTAGAAGGTTCTATACCCATTACAATTCCTATTCTACCCTTACTTTACTTCAACAATTACCAATCTTAATGAAACTACCCTTTTCCATGCCTAAACTACCCTTTGAATCCCCTGAAATTACTGACCAAGCTAGAATTACCTGACCCAGCCCCTTAACCTTAGTAGTAATCATGGTTAATTACCCAAAAGAACAGAGGAATTCAGCTAAAACCAAACAAACCCTACAGTTGAACTAACTACTCAACCCATTGATCAGAACATGGAATTTCTAACTAAATTGTTAATCCAGACTAAGCTAATTCACCAAACAAGTCAATGATTCAAACCAAATTGAACTGGAGTCGAATCATTAATGACTTACTCACTCGACCGGCAGAAAATCAAAGCAAAATTGAACCAAAACTAAAGACTAAAGTCAGCATCAATTATTATTAAGAGGCATTAATTAAAAAGAACAAAATTAAAACCAGCAAATCCTAAACAGAATTGACTAAGACGGCTAATGAAGAATTATGACGATGAACCTCAAAACGAAAAAAAAAAAAATTAAAACTAAAACCTAAGGTTTAACAGAACAGGATTAAATCAAGCCAACAAAATTAAGCTAAAGCTAAGAACAATTACAAGAACAAGACGAAAACACACACATAATTAAAGACAGAATCGGACCAAACTTACTGATTTTGAGCATTCAACTGACCATGGGATGAACTTTGACCGGCTATCTGTTGTTTGAATCCTCCGGGATTCTTGACACGTAACATCCCTAATCGTGTGTTTTCAAAAGAAAACACGTGATTAGGGAAATTACGGTCCAAAATCCCCAAGATTTCTGAGTTAGGGTTCTGCCGGACTTTGGGACTTAAAATTCGTAACGTTCCGGGCAGATTCGAGACAAGTGGCTATGGGGGTTGGGTAGAGGA
>NW_017671467.1:288319-292475 GCF_001879085.1 Nicotiana attenuata | reverse complement strand
AATAATTTTAAAAGCAAATTTAAAGTACTGAGCCAGTTAATAATATATGAATATTAACTAAAAAATATTGGAACCAATTTTACAATCATAAAATGCTATTAAATCTTAAAGTAGGCTAGAATTGCAATTATATGCAATTTAGTCTTTTAAATACTAGACAAATTTGTAAAAATATACAAAAATTACCTTAACTATATTTCGGTATAAATGTGGGAAAAAGGAATTATTCACCAAAATTGATAGTTTTGGGAATAATTACTGATTTTTGTACTGCTAAAAATGGACAATAAATTGATTTTAAAAATCTTTAAAATTAGAAAAAATACGAAAACACTTGGGCATGCTTATATATGCATGTACATGTTATTTTGAAAGCATTTTGTGTATAAAATACATAGAGAAAAATTGGGTATCAACAGCTGCCCCTCTTTACCCGGGAAGCATGAAAGAGTTGTCGGGTAAAGATATGATGGCCAAGTTGACCGAACGAAACGATTAGAAGAATTTTGACAGAGCTCTGGTTCCTGAGCTGCCTACATATCCCTGGTCTTACAGAAATCAGGCCATATGTAGTTCAGGATCCTTAGGCGGAATATGTCGCTGGAGATTTTCGAAAAACGGACGCGACATTGAGGTTGGGAAGGATGGTCAAAGTCTAGTGGGCTGCCGGAACTGGAGCGGAATCGCTCCTGCTGAGACGGTTGTTGCTATCCGGTTTACCTGCAAATGAGCAATACGAACATATATTGTACATAAATTTAAACGTGATGCAAGTTCCCATTGGACCATGAATGTTGTCTTTGGACGGTTAGGATGACATCCTCAGACCATGACGTCCTGAGCCATGAAGTGTATAATAAAGGATTCGCAGGCTATGAAATGATGTTCTCGGGCTATGAGAATGATGCCTCCGAAATATGATGCCTTTGAATAATGATATGCAAAAGATAAAATGGGGGTCCTCAGGCCATGGCATGGGTTCTCGGGCTATGCGAATGGTGCCTCCGAACAATGACGCCTTCGGACAATTTGGAGATCTTTCAGCCCATGCAATGCAGAAGGTAGCGATCTTTCAGCCCATGCAAGACGTAAATAAAAGGTGGCGGTATTTCAGCCGTGCGCAGAAATAGAGTGGCGATATTTCAGCCATGCAGGATGGAGACAGGGCTTAGGCTCGGAAGGCAGAAAGGTAGCCTTATGCAATGCAGAGAAATGTAGGATGGAGGTAGAGCTTAACCTCGGAAGGCATAATGGTAGCCTTATGCAATGCAGAGAAATGCAAGATGGAGGTAGAGCTTAACCTCGGAAGGCAGAATGGTAGCCTTATGCAATGCAGAGAAATGCAGATGGAGGTAGAGCTTAACCTCGGAAGGCAGAAAGGTAGCCTTATGCAATGCAGAAATGCAAATGGAGACAGAGCTTAGTCTCGGAAGGCAGAAAGGTAGCCTTATGCAATGCAAATGGAGGTAGAGCCTAACCTCGGAAGGCAGAATAGGTAGCCTTATGCAATGCAGAAAAGTAAAAGGAGAATAGTAGTAAAATCTCTTAGTTGATAGCTGATTGCGATATTGTGGCTGCTGGGGATGTCGTGTACGGATAGCAATTGTAAATAGGTGATGGTTCTGAGAGTTGTATTCCCAAAAAGTATGAGTGTATAAATGTATTCGATGATTTGCGACTTGGGTGCCTGCATCCAAAGAAAAATCGTGAGTTTTATAGAGGGGGAAGGTTAGTTTGTATCCCCGTGAACTTTGCTCGTCCTGCTTGGCTCTGTTTTCAGTGATGTTGTCTATCATCGGGGTAGCGCTGCTAAACAAAGCAATTTTGATAATAGACATGCGTGATTTAGTAAAAATATAACATAAATACATAATTGAAAATAGTTTTCTTTAGATGAATCGGCGACTGCGACGTGGTTCAAGACATCTGAATTGAATTGTTTTGGCCAAACTTCTCCGTCCATTTCTGCAAGTATGAGGGCTCCTCCTGTCAGAGCCCGATAAACCATATATGGGCCTTGCTAGTTAGGAGAGAACTTCCCTTTGGCTTCATCTTGATGTGGGAAAATCATCTTCAACACCAGTTGCCCCGGTGTGAACCGTCTTGGTTTGACTCTTTTGTTGAAGGCTCGGGACATTCTGTTTTGATAAAGCTGACCATGGCAAACTGCATTCATTCTCTTCCCATCTATAAGAGCCAACTGCTCGTAACGACTCTTCACCCATTCTGCATCGTCGATCTCTGCTTCTTGTATGATCCTCAAGGAGGGAATTTCTACTTCGGCGGGAATGACTACCTCAGTACCATAAACCAACATATAGGGAGTTGCACCAGTTGATGTGCGGACTGTGGTGCGATACCCCAATAAAGCAAATGATAGCTTTTCGTGCCACTGTTTATGCTTTTCTACCATCTTCCTCAGTATCCTCTTGATGTTCTTGTTGGCGGCTTCTACAGCTCCGTTCATCTGAGACCTATAAGCTGTGGAATTCTTGTGTTTGGTCTTGAAGGTTTTACACATGGCCTTCATCAGGTCACTGTTGAGATTGGAACCATTATCAGTGATGATCGATTCTGGAATCCCGAATCGGCAAACAATGCGGTCGCGGACAAAGTCTGCCACGACTTTCTTAGTCACTGCTCTGTAAGATGCTGCTTCAACCCATTTGGTGAAATAGTCAATTGCTACTAGGATAAACCTGTGCTCGTTTGATGCGGCAGGTTCGATTGGTCCGATAACATCCATTCCCCAGGCGGGGAACGGCCAGGGTGAGCTTGTTGCATTAAGCTCATTTGGAGGCACTTTTATCATGTCTGCATGGATCTGACAGCGGTGGCACTTTCGAACATACTGGATGCAGTCCGTCTCCATAGTCATCCAAAAATAACCAGCTCGGAGTATCTTCTTGGCTAAGACGAAATCGTTCATATGTGGACCATAGGTCCCGGCATGAATTTCCTCTAGCAGCCTGGATGTTTCTTTCGCGTCGACACACCTTAATAATCCCAAATCAGGAGTCCTCCTATATAGGATTCCTCCGCTATGAAAGAAATTATTTGACAACCTTCAAAGTGTGCGCTTCTGAGTAGTGTTTGCAAGTTCCGGGTATTCTCCTTTGGCTAAATATTCCTTGATATCGTGAAACCAAGGCTTTCCATCTGCTTCTCCCTCAACATGAGCACAGTAATCTGGCTGATCATGAATCTTTACTGGAATAGGGTCTATGAAGTTCTTATCTGGATGTTGAATCATAGATGATAGGGTAGCCAATGCGTCGGCGAACTCATTCTGGACTCTAGGAACATGCCGGAATTCTGTCTTTGTGAACCTCTTCCTCAACTCCTGTACATGATGCAAATACGGGAGTATCTTGGAGTTCTTGGTCGCCCATTCTTCTCGGACCTGATGTATAAGCAAATCTGAATCTCTAATCACTAGAAACTCTTGGACGTTCATGTCAATGGCCATCTTGATCCCTAAGATGCAAGCTTCGTACTCAGCCATATTATTGGTGCAGGGGAACCTGAGCTTGGCGGATACCGGATAATGCTGACCGGTTTCTGATACTAGGATTGCCCCTATGCCAATTCCTTTGAAATTTGTTGCTCCATCGAAAAACATCCTCCAACCATCATAGGATTCTGCAATGTCTTCCCTTATGAAGGATACCTCTTAACAGGAAAATACGTCTTTAGGGTTTGTATTCTCCGTCCACAGGGTTTTCTGCAAGGTGATCTGCTAATGCCTGTCCTTTGATTGCTTTCTGAGTTACGTACACAATGTCGAATTCACTCAGCAGGATTTGCCACTTGGCTAGCTTGCCAGTAAGTGTGGGCTTCTGGAAGATGTACTTCAATGGGTCCATTCTTGATATGAGATACGTGGTATAAGCACAGAAATAGTGCCTCAACTTCTGAGCTACCCAAGTCAGGGCACAACAGGTGCGTTCCAACAGAGAATACCGGGCCTCATACGGGGTGAACTTCTTGCTGAGATAATAGATGGCCTGCTCTTTTCTCCCTGTTTCATCATGCTGCCCCAGAACACAACCAAACGCTCCATCTAGTACCGCAAGGTAGAGTAACAGGGGTCTACCTGGCTCGGGCGGGACCAAAACTGGCGGTGTTGACAGGTACTCCTTGATTCTGTCGAAGG
>NW_017671467.1:277788-286626 GCF_001879085.1 Nicotiana attenuata | reverse complement strand
TGGAGCTTGGTAGGAAGGTGCGGGTGTTTGGAAATTTGGAGTGGGTTGATATGTAAGTGGAGATATCGGGTAGGTTTGGTATTTGACAGGTGATTTGGTTCTCTGTGCAACCATTACGGCACTTACGGCTCTCTTCTTGGATGTACCACCGGACTGCAGAGCCTTGTTGGTGGCTTGCAAAGCTTCAAAGTTAGTAACCATACCACTCTTGATACCTTCTTCTATCCTTTCTCCTAGCTTGATGATGTCAGAAAATTTATGGTTCTTGATCAGCATTAGTCTTTCATAGTATTGGGGATCCTGAGCCCGGACAAAAAATTTGTTCATCTGTTCTTCCCCTAAAGCAGGTCGAACCATAGCAGCCTCTGATCTCCAACGAGTGGCATACTCGCGGAACGTTTCTGTGGGTTTCTTCTTTAAATTCTGAATGTAAAACACATCCGGTGCATTTTCCATGTTGAACCTGAACCTATCCATGAAGTCGGACACCATACTAACCTAGTTTGACCACTTCTTTGGGTCTTAGCTAATGTACCAAGACAGAGCATCTCCTTTCAGGCTCCTCATGAAAAGCTTCATGCGGATCTTCACATCTTTCCCTACTCCGACCAGCTTGTCGCAGTATGTCCTCAAGTGAACCCTGGGATCCCCTGTACCATCGAACATTTCGAACTTGGGAGGTTTGTACCCCTCGGGCAGTTCGACATCGGGCTGTATGCATAAATCTTCATAGTTTAGCCCCTCAATTCCTTTACTACCTTCAACGCCTTGGATCCTGGTGGTCAGCTTCTTAAGTTCTTCCGCCAAATTTCTGATGAGCGAGTCATTATCATCGGACTCGGGTGTGCTTGAGATGGGTTGAGTAGGGTGCGGCACAGTTTCCACGTAGATGGGGGTGTTGTGTTGGTTGTGGCAGTGGTCATTTGTGGAGTTCAATGGTTCCGGGATGAGCAGCGAAGTGTTGTTGGGAGTGTGGCAAGTATTGCAATGGTGGTGAAGAGCGGGATGGTTTGGGATGTTTTGTGGAGGTATGGGATTCTGAGTAACTTCTGGGGCGGCAAGGGAAAATGACAGACTTGCCAAATTTTGGACTTGATCAAGCTCTTCTTGGAACTTCAGTAACTTTTGTTCTATCTGAGAGGCATTCTCCTTGGGGACCATGGCACTACGAGTGACCTCTACCCGTTCGGCTAAGTTGTTTGAATCTTCCATTCTTCTTTTACCTTTGTGCCTGACAGGACTGGGAGGAGGAGTAGGTGGAGGGCCCCTGGATCTTGTAAAATATACTGATGTTGCCAGATTTGACGAACTAACCTTTGGGAAGGGGAATAAACAAAAGCAAAAACAAAAAGGTAACAAGTTAGTAAGGATTATAAGAAAATGAAGTTGGGATATTTAAACACATAGTGCGAGAATATAAATTGTGTCCTAATTTGGGAGCCTCGTTGTGCCCGAGGTAGGCCTAGCGACAAGTTGATTTGGAGAACTTATAATTCTAAATGCCTCATTTTATTGATAAAAAATTAGACGAATCCAGAAACGACACTAAAATAGCAGAAGATAAAATGTCACTAATGGCCATTGGCCTTATTACATTTAAGGCAAAAGGAAAGGAATCCTAACTACTTGGTCCTAGAAGGACCTTCCCCAGACTCGGCATCTTTGGCTCCGTCAAACAACTTCACCAGCTCACGAAGCCCTAGCAGCAAGTAGGGTCTGGCCAGGTGTCCACCTTCGTTTCCCTCAGCATTCTAGCAGTCTTCGATCCTCTTGATGAATTTCCTTTCTAGCTCCACTAAACCCCGCTCCAAGTACCCGAGTCGCTTGTTGGCGCTGACAGCATGTCTTTCCACTCTTCAATCAGCTTTTGGTTGGCTTCTTGAATTTCCCGGTGCTCACTTTCGCATTCTCGAATCCTCTTGCGCAGTTGGTTGTACTTAACCTGTGCTTCGGCTTTCTCGTCGATGATCCTATGTCCTCGAACAAACCCGGGTTGACCCAAACCACTATGATTATCCTCCAGCCAGCTTGGATAGTATGGCATATAACCAGCATGGTACCTATCTGGCTTAATAGTATCTATTCCCATGACGATTTTGCAATGCCACATGTGTTGGGCTTGGCACTTATAAGGGCTGTCATCGTCTTGAAATTCGGCCCGGAAGTAACTCATCTTGTCGACCCTAGGTATAATCTGCTTCCTACCTGCCTGTCTCATGGCTCGGAGAGGGACATAAGGATAAGTTCCTCTCAAACTGATGAGTATAAGAAACGGTGCATCCCTAGATCGAGCAATGAACTCTTCAGTAGGGAACCATTCGAACATCCATTGTACTTGGTCTTCTTTTAGATTTTCGAACAACTCTACCCATCCCTTGGCATCTTCTGGTTGAGCAAACATATTAGGCATATAGTTCATTCGCCTTGGCTGATGGAAGGCGATATGATCATCCCAATCCCTACGCTGGATCTCTTGTCGGTATTCACCCTTTTGGAGGTGCTCCATAAGCCAGAGTTGGAGTAACAAGTTGCAACCCTCGAAGTGCTTGGCTCCCTGCTGACATTTTTCTAGGGCTCGGTATATCTCTGCAATAATCATGGGCACTATGCTAAATGACTGCCCGCCAATTCCCTCCATTAAAGTCTTGGTGACCATGGCTAGTCTGGTATGGACCCTAGCCTTCTTCATAGGAAATACTATCATCCCCAAGAAGCAGAACATAAAGACAAAGACCCTTCGGCGGATATGCCCCAATGATGTGAGGGCGAACTCCTCAGGGTAAGTACGATAAGATTTGTGACTGTGACCGTATCTTTCGTACAAATAGTCAAGGGAATGTATGACTCCTTCAAACATGTCAAGTCGGGATTTTTCTTTAGACCCATCATTTTGAGAAAGCCCCTACCCTTGCGATTTTCCGGCATTAGCAAACCTGGAGTTTCCCACGGTATCCCAGCTAGTCCTCATATTTCCTCAAGCAAAGGCGTCATCTCAATGTCTCCAAAGCGAAATACCGACCTATTGCAATCCCAAAACAGAGTAGCAGCTTTAATAATTTTGTTGTTGGGTTGGATTTCTAGAAGAGAAGGTAAATTTCCCAAGTATTTTCGGACAAGGGTCGGATCACTGGAATGAAGATCTTCCCACCAGTTTAACAATTTCGGGTGGATGTTGGTGACCATGCCGAATCTGGGGACTTCGTGCCTCATTTTCTGCAAAACAAAAGTGTTAGGACCTTACCCCCGCCAGACTCGACTATTTAAATATCAATAATTGGCATAAGCAGCATTTAGTTCTCCAAATAAATGCATAGACGTGGTAGTGTCCGTTTGTGCTCCAAGGAAACCCGGTGGACTTTGGACAAGGCTTATCTTAAAGAGTCATTATGCGGACAGCATAACTGACTCGGCTAGGTTTTGACAGTGATGCATGCACAATTAAACAGAGTAGGGTTTTTATGAGGTATTAGACTGGTACCCTTGAGCGGACAACTCAAGAGGGAAAGGAACGGAACCGTCGACTACACCGTTGATCGACTGGTTTTACCGCAAATACGCCTTTGCCAAATTTAGGGGGTAATGATATCGGAAGGGCGCAACCACTCATTATAAGCGTTGATATGGTATTTTGTTTGGCACGAGTGGAGTATGATGTTGAATATGCAGTTACAAGAATTAAACAAGTTGTCATGTATTTCCACATTCATACAGTAATAATTACAACAGTTTCTCATTATTTACAATAGTATTGAAGGAAGGCGATAAAGGAAAACATTAGAGAAAAGAAACGAAGAGCCAAGTCAGTTTCGTAGTAGAAGAAAGAATAAATGCATAAAAACAAGTAAAGACATGTAAAGAAGCATAGAGTCAAAAATAGCATGAAATGGTAAAAGCCTTAAAGAAATCCCAAGCAGAGTCGCCATGCTGTCGAAGCCCCCTTTTTCTCGTGAAATCGGGTTTATGACATTTGGGCGGACAACTCTTTTCCTTTTGAGAATTGGGTTTTGAATTGAAGAGTCGCCACCTAATGATTAAAGTGCATTAAGACACTAAGAAGGGTTTGAGTTGAAGAACCAGAGTTTGGGTAAGGGCTAGAAATTATCCCGAGGGGAAGGTGTTCGGCACCCCTCAAGATCCACTAGTGGAGCTCCCGGCCATGATACAATTATGACTTTAAATACAAACAACAAGTAAATAAGCAAGCATTGTAAATACTAGGTAACTTTCACATAATGGTTACAAATAAAAGAAGTACATGAGGTTTAAAGAGTGCTGAAATTTAGAAGAAGTTAGTTTTACAATTAAAGAAAGGATACACAAGTAAAGGGGAAGGGGTCAAATAATTGATGCAAGTAATTTTAAAAAAAGAAGTGAAAGAGGCGGACGTTTGGAGGGAACAATACTGAAAATCAGACAATTAAAATAGAGATTTGCATAATAGGTGCAAGTAACTAAAGTGAAAGAATTTGAAGAAACGGAAAACTAAACAGCTTTAAAATTATGAAAAAAAAAGGAAGTGAACAAGTAAAGAGGAAGGGGGGTCCTAGGTTTATAAATAACATGGATTACCCCACACAACACCCGGTAACCATTTATACACGTGGTGTTATCGCGTGGTCATCATATCCATGTCTACCCTTACCCACCCCGTTAAGGTATTCAACGCGGAATAGTGTGGTTACTTATTTTATGCTAGTACCCGCCCCAATCCTATCAGTCCCGAAGGCATTTGGGACTACTAATCCTAAAGGGAAGGGAGATTTGGCTTTCAGAGTTTTAAAAGGACAAAATTCTAATGCGACAAACAAAACACATAAAGCAGTTAAGAGGAAACACATAGCAGTTTAAAGGCTCAAACAGGCCTCCTCACTTAAAGCAACAAATTGTTCAGCATGACTTACATATACTGGTTATGGTCTAAATTAAACTTAAACGTTAAGGCGTGGCTGACTTATCACATATTTTCAGATAAGAAGTCCGAATTAGGCCTGCCTGCTGGTTGTAATTATCAAAGACTGGTGCAGTTAATTAATCACCTAATGGCTTGCCTAGGTGAAACCTATAGGCATGATATCTAACAATGCAAAAGTATACTGATTTTTTAAGGAAGGCTTGCTGATTATAGAAAAACATAAGTTTTGCATATTAAACGACATTACTAATGATTTTAAACTTGTATAGGGAATAGACGAATCAGATTCAACTGGTTATTCCTGTAGGCATGATTTCTAAGCGTGACTGGTTTTAAAACATTTACAGAAGTGCGAGAGTCCTATAAGCATGGCATCTATAATGCAATTTTGTTTATTTTAAACCTGTAAACCGTTTGCCTAGTGATAGAGTCAAAAATGCAAAATTTAAAAGATCCTATAGACAGGTTATCTACATGATGCAAGAATGCAGAAACCTATGGTGTCTATATGAGTACAGAACCTTAAGGACATGGTATCTATATATGCATAAATGCAGAACTATAAACAGGGTTTCTATATGAAATGACATGTGCAGAACTATAGAGAGGATTTCTATATGACATGCATAAGTGAAGAACTATAGACAGGATTTTTATATTACATGCATAAGTGAAGAACTATAGACAGGATTTCTATATGACATGCATAGATGAAAAGCAGGATGAGATTGCAGGAATAAATGCCTAAGAACATGATGTCTACCCACATGCATACATGAGTGACCCTCCCCTTTTCACTATACACCCCATAAGTTATTACAAATTATTATAACCCAAGTGAATCAAGAAAAGTAAAATTACATCAGAAATTAAAGATTCCAACCAAGGAGAGCCTAATTCAGACCCCAGGTCTGAAATATGAAATAAACCAACTTCCAGAGATCAGATTTCCAAAGCCTTTCTCTTATTTGGGATATGTCAAAGTTCCAAAGAGCCTCAAATGGACTCCGGGCAATGCTTACACCCAAATACATTGCAGAATTAGATTATAGTGCAGTGTGGAAGGGCCAGCCCTCAAATGTCCAAGTTTAGAGGGAACTCAAGGTCCCAAGGCAAGGCTCACAGGAGGGGCAGAACTTAGAATCTAAGAGTAAGTGTAAGTGCACAGAGGGGATTTAGGAAAACCAAGGTAGACTGGTGATCATACCCAGCAATAAAGAGTGCTGGCACACCCCTACCCAGTCTACTGGGCACATTGTTTGGGAGTTAGGATCCTTTAAGGATCAAGTCCAGACATGAGCAACAACTTGGATGTTGCCATGTTCTGAACTTTAACCCAATCACATAGAAGGGGGTAGGGGGTAGGGATTCACAATAGAAACAGATGCAAGAAAAGAACATGCATAGTCAATATTGAACATGAACAACAAAGTAAACAAGAATGCTGAAACTATAAAGTACACACATAGGGGTGAATCTGAAAAGTTAAATTAGAACATACCAGTTTCAGGAAAACAAACAAGTAAAACAGTAGTCTTGAAAAACCAAGTTGCAGGCAAATAGTCCAAAAGATCTCAGAAGAGAGCAGAATGTTGCAAGAGTATTCAAATTGCAAGTGAGTAATGTGTGCTCGAGTATTGAACTCGAAGAAGTATTGAATTATAAGTGTGTAATTAATGTAAGTTGAAGGTGTGTGACTGCAGAAGGGTCGTACCCCTTTTATAGTGCAGAAATCAAGTAAGAAAAGGTAAGAAAATAGTTCTTGCAATCAATCACATAAAGTCTCCCTTTAGTTAAGGGATTCTGATTTCAAACGGGTAGAAGACTATTAAGGAAAGAATTTGATTAAAATCTTTTCCAAAGTAACACAAGAAGGATAAATACACAGGAGTTATTTAAGGCAAAAGTTCAGTGGTACACGGTTTGTGAAAAATAAGGAAAGGGAATCAATCAAATAGCCAGTAAAATCAAAATTGCAAGCTTTGTTCGAATGAACCAAGTCAGGAAAAAGTAAAGAGGGTTCAATTAGAGAAAATCAGTAGCAATCAATCAGACCTTATTAAAATAAATTCAAAATCAGTAAATAGTTAGCAAAACCCTTCTTGAAAGAAGAATTTCTCATATATAAAGCACACAAATATCAAACAAGAAGGAGTTGTCATGCTAATTAGAAAAGACAGGCATGGAAAAGTTCAGAGTCACAACAAAGAGATTCAAATTTAGTTCATAGACTCAAAATGAGTCTGATAGTCCAGGATTCCAAAGTAGAACCTTAACCCGAACACAAGTTCAAACTTGCCAAAGAAAACCCCCAAATCCTAGGGTTTTCAACTCGAATCATACACCGAGATGAGAAGGCAAACCATTGAAACAGACTCAAAAGTCTGTTTCAGAGACTCATGAGAAACAAACAGATATGATAGCAGTTTTGAAACAACAAGAAAAGAAAGCTGATTTAAAGCATGAAGAACATGTTTTAAGAAAACATGGAGTTTAAGTGAGTTCAGAAGAGAAGGAGTGGTACAAACTTAAGAAGAAGTAGAGGAAACATGTTTTAGCAAAAACTCGAACAAATTCCAGTAAAGTAAACAAAGTTAAAGAACTCAGCAGAAAACACATACAATAGAATAATACTGGAAAGTATAGCGAAGAACATTTAGGAAAACATAGTAAAGATTAACATGCGAGACTAGTCTAGAGGCACAGTAAAATACGAAGGTATAGAAGAGTCATGTACAGTAGAAAGAAACAGAAGAACAAACACATGCGTGGTAAAAAAGAAAACACACGAGCATAATATAGTCAGACACACATAAAGAAAAGAGGAGGAAGAATCAGAAAGATGTTTTTTGAAAATCTTTCAGAAACCCTAAATCAAAAAAGAGCAATATTGAAAGAAAAGTTTGGGAAAAATACTTTAAAAGTTCGGTAGAACACAACCATATCATAGATCTAAGAAAATAAACAGAGAAAAACCTTGAACAGCTTAGGGTTTCGGAGAAACCCTTAGAAAATGAGAATGTCTTGGAAAAAGTTAGATCCTGGGTCGAAGAGGTCAGGAATCAAGCTTTTAGTGCTTGAATATGCCAGAGCAAAGGCCGGAGAAGCCATAGAACCATAGATCTGAGAAGATCTGAAAGAGAACCATCGAGGTCAGACTTCAAAACCTCGAACACCCATGGTCTAATGGTGGAGAGGGTGAGTACAGACCATCCATGGCCTGAGAAGCCATGGATTCCAGTGAAAGTACGGTGAAAGAAGGTAGGAGGTGGGCTAGGGTTCCAAAGAACCTTGAGAGAGTTTGAGAGACAAGAGTATTCAAGGGCGGCGGATTATGTGAAATGAGGGGAATTAGGGTGTAGTTGGTGAATTAAAATGGTAAGGGACGATCCTGGCCGTTGATCAAAATGATCAACGACCTAGATTAAAGGAGAGACCGGGTGGGTTTTTAATTGGGTCGGGGGGTCGGGTTAAAAATAAGATTGGGTGTTCCAATTAGGGTTAGGATTGGGTCAATTTGAGGGCTAAAATTGAAATGAAATGGGGCTGTAATTGAAATGACATGGGGCTAAATGTTAAATAGCCAGTTTTCCCTTTTATTTTATAAAAAATAGTAAAAATAATTTTAAAAGCAAATTTAAAGTACTGAGCCAGTTAAAAATATATGAATATTAATTAAAAAGTATTGGAACCAATTTTACAATCATAAAATGCTATTAAATCTTAAAGTAGGCTAGAATTGCAATTATATGCAATTTAGTCTTTTAAATACCAGACAAATTTGTAAAAATATACAAAAATTACCTTAACTATATTTTGGTATAAATATGGGAAAAATGAATTATTCACCAAAATTGATAGTTTTGGGAATAATTACTGATTTTTGTACTGCTAAAAATGGACAATAAATTGATTTTAAAAATCTT
>NW_017671467.1:239600-277615 GCF_001879085.1 Nicotiana attenuata | reverse complement strand
GGTGTGAACTTTTTTAACAATAAGACGATGATTGCAGTGATATGGGGCTACTACATATGGGGCTCAATCGATATGGAATATTTTGCTATTTATAAACAGATCATAGTCATCATAGAATAAGCATGTAAATGAGAAAGAAATCTAGCCAAAGACAACTTGCCAATTTTCACTATATTGGTTCATAAAATTTTTAAGAATGGAATTATTAAACTTATAAATTATACAAATTTTTAAGGCTGGACATTCTGACTATAACTAACAAGAAACTAATGTGTACTGACCGTCGAAGGATTCTATATATTGCTAACAACCCAAGTTGTTTCTTAACAAACAAATGAATTACTGTGGTTGAGAGTCCTATTGACTATTGAGCTTTTAGATGGTGAAAAGTAGCCTTAGAAAACATACAGAGGAACCAATTCACAAAATAATACCAGAACAGAGGAGGAAACCATTCAATCAATCGACTATCAATCTAACAGCAGCCAAAATATCACAAATGACTTAGCAAAAACATAAAAAGCTATACTTTCACAAATTATTACTAAGTTATTGTTCAACAGCCCTTGGCTTATCGCTCTTCTTCGTCGAGCATGTTCCACGATACCAGACTAACATGGATATGCAAGAGATGAATATGCCAATTCCTATTCTTTTTATAGGTCTAAGCCTTACTTGTCTTCCTTTTATTTTAGATGCCAATGGAATGAGCATGCAGTCATAGATAAGTATCCTAATTGTTGTAGTTCATTCATAGCATTTAAGGTCATATTATTACTAAAAGATCCACTCGCACATCGAGCTCTGAGCTAACAAAATGCATATCGTTACCTTCAAATAGTCAAATAGAATGAGACTTTGAACTACGTGGCACCTAAAACTAGGAACTTCCAGCTGAGACTAAAAGAACGATCAAAAATAATACGCCATTAAATTTGGCAATGTTGGAGATTAATGGAAAAAGGTAAGGGACAATCGTGTGAAGAATGGTGCACAGAAAAATCTAGTACAAGGTAAAATGGTAAGGAAATTGTTCCAGTGGTTTCTAACAGTGCGCAACAGGTTCAAACTACTGCACACTATGGAGTCAGCAAGTTGAAGAGGATCCAGAAGAAGGTGAACTATCGAGAACCATAAATTTACTGCTTGTAAGATATTTTATGTTAAAGGTTGTCATTATATGAATTCGAATAAGTCGTCATTCCTAACCATGATGATAGAAAAGAAACAAAAATACTACAAGACAAGTTGCTTAGTCGACAGTGACAAAGTTCCAGTTTGGATTAATTTCTAGTCAGCCTTTCGAATACAAAATACCATTATGCACCTAACTGTAATATAAAAGACCAAAGCCTCTTAACTATTTTGCTTTCTACAATTGCTTCCTGAAGACTGAAGTGTAGCCTAAATGCAACCAGAAAAGGAAGCAGATAGGAAGCAGATCATGTCCAAACGTATCGTCTTGTGCTTTACACTTATAATACTCTGTCACAGATGTTTGCTTTCTTTCATTAAACACTCTGCTTATTGCTATATTTAAGGTTGCCATTTCAGAATTAGGATGAATCACTGTCTTCAAACACTATCAAAGTGATTAAACGAGAGTTTGTTGGAAAAGGCAACGCCAATTTAAACAATCAAGCATCAACAATCAATTATAAATAGATCTATATAAACAATCGAGCAAAAGGATCCACCGTAAAACAATCCATATAATCAATCGAGCAGCATCAACCATCAATCCATTGTAAATCAATCCAAATAAATAATCGAGCAGCATCAATCCACTGTAAATCGTTCCGTCCATATAAAAATCGAGCAGCATCAATCAACAATGTATTGCAAAACGATTGCAAGCAACTAATTTAATAGAGGAAGAAGAGAAAATAATCGGGGAAGAAGAGGAGGTCACAGGAACGAGAGAACTTACTTGGAAAAGAATCGACGACGAGGTACTGAAAATTGACGCTGCAGCAATCTAGGTTTTCCTATCAATTGACGCAGCAGCTTATGAACGTGAAGAAGAGAAGGTTATGAACAGGGGAATAAGAGAAATTAACAGGGGAAGAAGAGAAGGTTATTAACGCGAGAACAAACATGGAAAAAAATCGACGACTACTTGAAATTGATGCAGCAGCTTAGGTTTTTCAATTCAATTGACGGTATCCGTTTCTATTAAAGGGAAATATGTTTTCCTAGTTCCTACAAGGTTCTAATAAGAGGGAACCATAATTCTCGTCCAAAAAATTTGGAGGGAACGATGTTTTCCTTTTTGTAGGGGAGGGAAACGTTAAAATAATAAACAATTAAAGTCAATTAGTAATTTTTAGTGGCAATTGTGTTTTTATTGCCGGTAAAAGAATATCTTTTACTGGCTAATGCTCATGTGCCGCTAATTTATCAGCTTAAATAATTTATTAGCAACAATTGCCTTATTGCCGCTAAATAATTGCCGCTAAAGGTCTTTTTTGTAGTAGTGTTTCCAAAGCCTTTCTCTTATTTGGGATGTGTCAAAGTTCCCAAGAGCCTCAAATGGACTCCGGGCAATGCCTACACCTAAATACATTGCAGAATTAGATTATAGTGCAGTGTGGAAGGGTCAGCCCTCAAATGTCCAAGTTCAGAGGGAACTCAAGGTCCCACTCACAGAAAGGGGGCAAAACTTAGAATCTAAGAGTAAGTGTAAGTGCACAGAGAGGATTTAGGAAAACCAAGGTAGACTGGTGGTCATACCCAGCAATAAAGAGTGCTGGCACACCCCTACCTAGTCTACTGGGCACATTGTTTGGGAGTTAGGATCCTATAAGGATCAAGTCCAGACATGAGCAACAACTTGGATGTTGCCATGCTCTGAACTTTAACCCAATCACATAGAAGGGGGTAGGGGGTAGGGATTCACAATAGAAACAAATGCAAGAAAAGAACATGCATAGTCAATATTGAACATAAACAGCAAAGTAAACAAGAATGATGAAACTATAAAGTACACACATAGGGGTGAAGCTGAAAAGTTAAGTTAGAACATACCAGTTTCAGGGAAACAAACAAGTAAAACAGTAGTCTTGAAAAAACAAGTTGCAGGCAAACAGTCCAAAAGATCTCAGAAGAGAGCAGAATGTTGCAAGAGTATTCAAATTGCAAGTGAGTAATGTGTGCTCGAGTATTGAACTCAAAGAAGTATTGAATTGTAAGTGTGTAAGTAATGTAAGTTGAAGGTGTGTGAGTGCAGAAGGGTCGTACCCCTTTTATAGTGCAGAAATCAAGTAAGAAAAGGTAAGAAAATAGTTCATGCAATCAATCACATAAAGTCTCCTTTTAGTTAAGGGATTCTGATTTCAAACGGGTAGAAGACTATTAAGGAAAGAATTTGATTAAAATCTTTTCCAAAGTAACACAAGAAGGGTAAATACACAGGAGTTATTTAAGGCAAAAGTTCAGTGGTATACGGTTTGTGAAAAATAAGGAAAGGGAATCAATCAAACAGCCAGTAAAATTAAAATTGCAGGCTTTGTTCGAATGAACCAAGTCAGGAAAAAGTAATGAGGGTTCAATTAGAGAAAATCAGTAGCAATCAATTAGACCTTATTAAAAGAAATTTGGAATCAGTCAATAGTTAGCAAAACCCTTCTTGAAAGAAGAATTTCTCATATATAAAGCCCACAAATATCAAACAAGAAGGAGTTGTCATGCTAATTAGAAAAGACAGGCATGGAAAAGTTCAGAGTCACAACAAAGAGATTCAAATTTAGTTCATAGACTCAAAATGAGTCTAATCGTCCAGGATTCCAAAGTAGAACCTTAACCCGAACACAAATTCAAACTTGCCAAAGAAAACCCCCAAATCCTAGGGTTTTCAACAAGAATCAGACACCGAGATGAGAAGGCAAACCATTGAAACAGACTCAAAGGTCTGTTTCAGAGCCTCATGAGGAACAAACAGATATGATAGCAGGTTTGAAACAACAAGGAAAGAAAGCTGATTTAAAGCATGAAGAACATGTTTTAAGAAAACTTGGAGTTTAAGCGAGTTCAGAAGAGAAGGAGTGATACAAACTTAAGAAGCAATAGATGAAACATGTTTTAGCAAAAACTCGAACAAAGTCTAGTAAAGTAAACAAAGTTAAAGAACTCAGCAGAAAACACATACAATAGAATAATACTGGAAAGTATAGCGAAGAACATGTAGGAAAATATAGTAAAGATTAACATGCGAGACTAGTCTAGAGGCACAGTAAAATACGAAGATATAGAAGAGTCATGTATAGTACAAAGAAACAAAAGATCAAACACATGCGTGGTAAAAAAGAAAACACATGAGCATAATATAGTCAGACACACATAAAGAAAAGAGGAGGAAGAATCAGAAAGATGTTTTTTGAAAATCTTTCAGAAACCCTAAATCGAAGAAGAGCAATTTTGAAAGAAAAGTTTGGGGAAAATACTTTAAAAGTTCAGTAGAACACAACCATATCGTAGATCTAAGAAAATAAACAGAGAAAAACCTCGAACAGCTTAGGGTTTCGGAGAAACCCTTAGAAAATGAGAAAGGCTTGGAAAAAGTCAGATCCTGGGTCGAAGAGGTCAGGAATTAGGCTTCTAGTGCTTGAATATGCCGGAGCAAAGGCCGGAGAAGCTATGGAACCATAGATCTGAGAAGATTTGAAAGAGAACCATCGAGGTCAGACTTCAAACCTCGAACACCCATGGTCTAATGGTGGAGAGGGGTGAGTATAGACCATCCATGGCCTGAGAAGCCATGGATTCCGGTGAAAGTACGGTAAAAGAAGGTAGGAGGTGGGCTAGGGTTCCGAAGAACCTTGAGAGAGTTTGAGAGATGAGAGTATTCAAGGGCGGCGAATTATGTGAAATGAGGGGAATTA
Organism: Nicotiana attenuata; assembly: GCF_001879085.1. Classification (NCBI taxonomy): domain Eukaryota; kingdom Viridiplantae; phylum Streptophyta; class Magnoliopsida; order Solanales; family Solanaceae; genus Nicotiana; species Nicotiana attenuata. The sequence goes on along the minus strand of NW_017671467.1, from coordinate 272,735 downwards.
GGGTGTAGTTGGTGAATTAAAATGGTAAGGGACGATCCCGGCCGTTGATCAAAATGATCAACGGCCTGGATTAAAGGAGAGACCGGGTGGGTTTTTAATTGGGTCGGGGGATCGGGTTAAAAATAAGATTGGGTTGGTCCAATTGGGGTTAGGATTGGGTCAATTTGAGGGCTAAAATTGAAATGAAATGGGGCTGTAATTGAAATGACATGGGGCTAAATGTTAAATAGCCAGTTTTCCCTTTTATTTTATAAAAAATAGTAAAAATAATTTTAAAAGCAAATTTAAAGTACTGAGCCAGTTAATAATATATGAATATTAACTAAAAAATATTGGAACCAATTTTACAATCATAAAATGCTATTAAATCTTAAAGTAGGCTAGAATTGCAATTATATGCAATTTAGTCTTTTAAATACCAGACAAATTTGTAAAAATATACAAAAATTACCTTAACTATATTTTGGTATAAATATGGGAAAAATGAATTATTCACCAAAATTGATAGTTTTGGGAATAATTACTGATTTTTGTACTGCTAAAAATGGACAATAAATTGATTTTAAAAATCTTCAAAATTAGGAAAAATACCAAAACACTTGGGCATGCTTATATATGCATGTATATGTTATTTTGAAAGCATTTTGTGTATAAAATTACATAGGAAAAAATTGGGTATCAACATGGGGAGCTTGGCATATATTCCAGTTGGGGAGAGACCTCTTGCAGTTGATGTTCAGGCCTTGGCCAATCGGTTGGTCAGGTTGGATATTTCGGAGCCCAGTCGGGTATTGGCTTGTGTGATTTCTCGGTCTTCCTTATATGATCGCATCAGAGAGCGCCAGTATGATGATCCTCGTTTGCTTGTCCTTAAGGACAGGGTTCAGCACGATGATGCCAGAGATGTGACTATTGGTGATGATGGGGTGTTGAGGATGCAGGGCCGGATATGTGTTTCTAATGTAGATGGGCTTCGGGAGTTGAATTTGGAGGAGGCCCATAGCTCGCGGTATTCCATTCATCCAGGTGCCGCAAAGATGCATCCGGATCTGAGACAGCATTATTGGTGGAGGAGAATGAAGAAATAGATTGTGAGATTTATAGCTCGGTGTCTCAATTGCCAGCCGGTGAAATATGAGCATCAGAGACCGGGTGGCTTCTTTCAGCAGATGGATATTCCAGAGTGGAAGTGGGAGAGGACCACCATGGACTTTGTAGTTGGGCTTCCACGGACTTTGAAGATGTTCGATGCTATTTTGGTGATTGTGGATCGGCTGACCAAGTCTGTGCACTTCATTCCTGTGTGTATTCTTCAGAGCGGTTGGTAGAGATCTATATCTGGGAGATTGTTCGTTTGCATGGTGTCCCAGTTTCCATCATTTCAGATAGGGGAACTTAGTTTACTTCGTAGTTTTGGAGGTCTGTGCGGCCAGAGTTGGGTACTCAGGTTGAGTTGAGCATAACTTTTCACCCTCAGACGGACGGGTAGTCCGAGCGCACTATTCAGATATTGGAGGACATGTTGTGTGTTTGTGTCATTGATTTCGGATGGTCATGGGATCATTTTCTACCGCTCAAAAAGTTTACTTATAACAACAGCTACCAGGCGAGTATTCAGATGGCTCCATATAAGGCTTTGTATGGGAGGCGGTGTAGATCTCCAGTTGATTGGTTTGAGCCGGGTGAGGCCAGGCTTTAGGGTACAGACTTGGTGCAGGATGCTTTAGACAAGGTGAAGGTGATTCAGGAGAGACTTCGTATGGTGCAGTCGAGACAAAAGAGTTATGCTGACAGGAAGGTTCGGGATGTGTCCTTATGGTTGGTGAGAAGGTTCTGTTGAAGGTTTTACCCATGAAGGGTGTTATGAGATTTGGGAAGAAGGGTAAATTGAGTCCTCCGTTCATTGGGCCTTTTGAGGTGCTTTGGAGGATTGGGGAGGTGACTTATGAGCTTGCTTTGCCACCCAGCTTGTCGAGTGTGCACCCGGTATTTCATGTTTCTATGCTCCAGAAGTATATTAGCGATCCGTCTCATGTTTTGGATTTCAGCACGATTCAGTTAGATGATGATTTGACTTATGATGTGGAGCCGGTAGCTATTTTGGAGCCTCAGGTTCGGAAGTTGAGATCAAAGGATATAGATTCAGTAAAAGTGCAGTGGAGAGGTCAGCCCATGGAGGAGGCTACCTGGGAGACCGAGCGAGAGATGCGGAGCAGATATCCTCACCTATTTGAGGCTTCAGGTATGTTTCTTGACTCGTTCGAGGATGAACGTTTGTTTAAGAGGGGGAGGATAATAACGACCCGGCCGGTCGCTTCATGAGTTACCGCTCTATTTTCCCCATTTCTGCTTCTTATTACCTTGTTCAGCTGTATTTGTGTTGTCGGGTTGGTTGGCTCGGGTTCGGAGAGGTTTTGGTAAGGTTTGAGACATTTGTCTCTTTTGAGTACGCTTAAGTTGGAAAAGTTAACCGGATGTTGAATTATGTGTTAAAGGGATCGGATATGAGTTCCATGGTTCGGATAGCTTCGGGAGGTGATTTGGGACTTAGGAGCGTGATCGGAATGTGTTTTGGACATACGGAGTAGATTTAGGCTTGAATTGGCGAAATTGGAATTTTGGCGTTTTTCGGTTGGTAGGTGAGATTTTGATATAGGGATTGGAATGGAATTCTGAGAGTTTCAGTAGGTCCGTTGTGTCATTTGGGATGTGAGTGCAAAATTTCAGGTCATTCGGACATGGTTTGATAGACTTTTTGATCGAAAGCGGAATTTGGAAGATTTTGGAATTCTTAGGCTTGAATCCGATGCAAATTTTGTGTTTTGATGTTGTTTTGAGCGTTCTGAAGGTTCGAACAAGTTTGAATGATGTTATGGATATGTTGGCATGTTTGGTTGAGGTCTCGGAGGACTCGGGTGAGTTTCGGGTGGTTAAACAGATCATTTCAAGTTGAGAAAAATTGCAGAAAATCTGCTGTAAGTGTTGCAGACTTTTGGCCTTCGCGTTCGCGAGTGGGCCCTCGCGTTTGCGAAGGGTTAGGATGAGAGGCTGGAGGTTTGGCCTCCGCGTTCGCGATGGAGGTCCCGCGTTCGCGAAGGGTTGGGGTCAGTGAGCTACGCGTTCGCGAGAAGGAAGCCGCATTCGCGATGGGTTGTGAAGCTGAGTCTTCGCGTTCGCGAAGAAGGAATAAGTGGTCAACTCCAGGTAGTGCTTCACGAACACGAGGCATTGACAGCGTTTGCGATGAAGGATTTTTAATTGCTGGGAATAATGTTTTAAAAGACCAATTCCGCGATTTTGGGTCTAAGTTCCTCAATTTTTGGGCGATTTTAGAGCTTTTTGAAGAGGATTGAAGAGGGAATCAAGGGGGAACACTTGGAAGTAAGATTTATGGACTCAATACTCAATCCTAATGTATTTTCTACCTAATTAATTATGGAATATGTAGAATTTAAGTCTAAATATTAAAAAACTAGGGCTTGTAATTGGAGACCTAAAATTAGGGATTTGAGGGGTCGTTTGTGGTTGGATTTTGGTGTTTTTGATATGAATGAACTCACGAAGTGATAAGAAGTCTATTGATGTAATTTTTATCGGATTTCAAAACGTGGGCCCGGGGGTCAGGTTTGGCCAATTTCGGGATTTGTGTTGTAATTTGATTTCTTTCGAGTGGACTTTGTTCCTTTAGTATATTATGATAGTTTTGCACTGATTTTGGTTAGATTTGGAGCATCCGGAGGCCGATTCGAGAGGCAAGGGCATCGCGGGCTAGAGTTTGGACCGGATAGAGGTGAGTAATGATTGTAAATGTTGTCCTGAGGGTATAAAACCCCCTATTTCACATCGTTGTGCTATATTGAGGTGACGCACACGCTAGATGACGAGCGTGGAGTCGTGCACTGTTGGGGATTGTGACTTAGTCCGTCCAGAATGACTGTTTTACTGCGTATTTGATTGAAAACTATTTGTTATCATCATGTTTTGGGCTGAATGCCATATTTGGGCCTCGTGCCAACTATTTTGACATCTTAAATGATATTTTGAGCAGAGCATCATATTTTGTGCCCGAGTGGCTTTTTGAGAATTCTTACTGAGTAGGGCCGATGGCCTGTATTGTGAGGTTATTATGGGATCGGGCTCCGCGCCGCAGCAGTATTGAGCTGAATCATGATTATGAGGCCGAGGGCCTGAGTTGTACGCCACAAGGTGGCTTGATATGAGACCGAGAGCCTATTGATTATGCCACGAGATGGCTCGATATTGCGCTTGGGTCGTAAGGGGCCCCTCCCGGAGTCTGTACGCCCCCAATGAGCGCGGGTACCCAGTGTGAGATGTGATATAGCCCGAGGGGATGGTGTTATTCCATGTTATTGCCCGTTGGGCTGGTTCTGTTGGTATTTTGCCCGAGGGGCTGATTTGTGTTTCTATCTTTCTCCCTGTTTTTTTTCATTTACTCGTTTGAACTATTCAAAGAGGTTTTAAAGAGATTTTTGTTGAACTAAGGTGTTTTTATAAGTTTTCACTATTTTACTGCATTGTATTGGTTTTATACTGCCTCTTTGTAGCATGTTGTTGTGGTTTATGTGTTTTCTTATCGCTCAGTTGACTTTACTTTTATTACTCACTGAGTTGGCGTACTTACATTACTCCCTTCACCCTGTGTGCAAATATAGGAGCCTCGGTTCCTGCTAGCGAGGGCCGATTGCTTCCAGCGGGCTATTCGGAGTTCACTAGGTAGCTGCTCGGCGTTTGCAGCCCAGTGTTTCTCCCTCCTATCTTTATTTTCCCTTGTACTGACTTCTGTAATAGACTGTGTAGTCCTTTTCCATACTCTTAGACGTTTGTTAGATGCTCATGACTGGTGACACCCCGATGTCGGGCTGTGTTTATTTCAGCACTTGTTCTATTTCACGCTATTTTGGAATTTATTACTTAATAATGACTTAAATTGAATTATTATATCTGTTTAAATGGATTGGAAGTTTGTGCCGGCTGATCTTGTTTCACGATAGGCGCCATCACACTGGGTACGGGTTTAGGGTCGTGACAAAATCTACCACTTGTTAGCGATCGAAAAAAGGCGATTTTCTGGTAGTGTAAGCAAACAGGAAGGTAGGGAAACAAATTTTCAGGTGCTAGCTAAATCATGAAACTTAATCTTAGGGGTTACAAAATTAATGTTAAGATACATATTCTCTCCGTTCACTTTTACTCGTCGAGTATTTTAAAAATAGATTTTCATTTTTACTTATCACTTTTAGCATATCAAAAGAAGACAATTTCTTTTATCCCTAAACCCACAATATTAATTACTCATTTTAAATTATTTTCTCAAATCCACTCAAAATATGTATCAATTAATATGCGTATCATGGTAAATTATATACTTCATTTAAGTATTATTTTTTAAGAGATGTGCAAAGTCAATAATGGACAAGTAAAAGTGTGCAAACAACTCAATCATGATTTACGTAACAAATTTATGTATGAAAGATATGTACTTTATATTCATTGGTTTGGTTGATAAAAATATTGCATGCGTGTAAATTCTTATCAGCCTCAATCTAGTTTCCCGTGGCAAAATGTTTATTCTCTTTTTTGATTTACCAATAAAAATCAACCACCTATTGGCGGGAAAAGGTAATTTCTGGTAGTATAAACAAGCAGGAAAATAGAGAAACAAACATTCAGGTGCTAGTCTCATTAGCTTCTCCCTCAAAGGTTAAACAAGAATATGAAGTTTCACTGTTCTTCCCATTTCTTTATTTGTATATGTCTTTATCTTGATTAAGAAACTCATAATAAAGAACCAAATAAAGATAAACGTCAACATTACGGAAAAGCAAAATGACAAAGTCAGTTTTGATTTGTTGAAAATCTTGCTACATGATACATTCAAATAGGTCGGTTCATCTAACACCTATTACATACAATTATCAATGACTTTTGACCAAATCACATAATGAAAACCCTAAATCAGCATTTACATAGATTATACTTTAGGTTGTCTTTTTTCTAATTAAGGAAGGGGATTAACATAATTTTTGGAAGTGACAGATGAAAAAAAGCATATACAGTAGTTTGGTAATTAATAATAGTAATTAAAGAAGCCTGCATGTCATTGCATGATTATTGCATGTCGTTAATTGGACAAAATCCAAGCATATACAGTACTTTGGTAATTAATAGTAATTAAAGAAGCCTGCGTGTCATTGCATGATTGATACATGTCGTTAATTGGACAAAAACCAAGGATTTTTATAACAAACTTAAAAGCACTCCCTCCGTCTTATATTATCAGTCGTGGTTACTAAAAATAGTTGTCTCAAATTATTTGTCACTTTAGAAGTTTAAGACAAAATTGATAATCTTTTTCCTTTTTTACCCTTAATTATGGATAACTTTATTCAAATACCAATAAAGAAAGATTAAATATTAAGACATGAATAAAGGTAAAATAGGCAAAATCTTATCCTAATTAATTTTTCTTACGGGACGTATACAAGAGAAGCATGACAGATAATATGAGACGGAGGAAGTATTATATTATGTTTGTTGATAGTCTTGATTTGACTAATTGTTGGAATTTGGAAATATCTTTGATATGAATCTTCCATTGTTGAAGAAGATTTTTCCAGCAGATTCTTCCCAAGAAAACATTATTTGATGCGTAAGTCTAAAGTTTTCAACGTCATACACTTTTCAATTAATTATTAATGCTTGATTATGTAATATAAATATTAAAGGCTAAATAATGTAAAGTGACGAGACTTAAATCTTACAACCAATGGCAGGTTGTATTGTGTAAAAAGGGTAATGGTTAACTGCACATTCGTCATAAGTTTTCTTAATTTTCTATTGACCGTGCATGCAATAATACAGGTAGATGAGTAGAAAATAAAGAATAATATAGGTCGCCTTTGAATCTCTGACCTAATTTTATGGTTATATTTTTTTTTATTGTGACCAGTTGTTTAACTTCTTATTTAGTAAATTTATAGACAATATTTGATGATATTTTGTGGGTGCGTTCTTTTTAGGACAATCAAGTCTCACTAAAATCAATTAATTCACATGAATATTAAATTAGCTGTCGCTGAATTAGTCGTTTAGTCCATATACTGTCTTACAAATTCTCTTTTCTCGTGTGATGTCCCGAAAGGTCATCTTATGTTTTAGAATTTGATTTTGCGCTTTTAAGCTTCAGAAATCTCATTTTTACCCTCCTTGATTTGCGTGAGCAGTCCAGGCGTGTTTCCGAAAAGCTTTTATGTTAAAAGTTGATAAAAATAAGAAATTTTGCCTAAAAACTTCATTTGAGTTGACTTCGGTCAACATTTTTGGTAGGATCCGGATTCGTGTTTTGACGGTCCTGGTGGGTCCGTATCGTGATTTGGGACTTGGGCATATACCCGGAATCGAAATCGGAAGTCCCTAGCTCGAGATATCGGACTTTGTCGAAATTTGAAAGTTAAAGGCTTAATGAAATGGAAATGTTTGACCAAGGTTTGACTTTTTGGATATAGGGTCCATATTTTAGTTCCGGAACCCGGTATAGTTCCAACACCATATTTATGACTTGTCTGTAAATTTTGGTGAGAAACGGAGCTGGTTTGACGTAATTCGAACGTCCGTTTGAGAAATTACAAGTTTCAAAATTTCTTGAAAATTTCATTTGATTTGGTGCTAAATTCGTAATTTTCGGTGTTATTTTGGCGATTTGATGGCGCGAGCAAGTACGTATGATATTTTCTGACTTGTCTGCGCTCTTGGTTTAGAGCCTCGAGTGCTCGGGTGAGTTTCGGATAAGCTACGGAGTGAAATTTGACTTGAAAAATATTGCTGGTGTTTCAGATCTTGTTGTAGGCCTCTGATCTCGCAATTGCAAGATCAGGCATCGCATTTGCGACCTCTGAGGGATTCGCATTTGCGAGCTTGAGAAGCTGAGCCAACAGTATTCGCATTTGCGAAGCAAGTCTGGGAAGGGCATTGATCGCAAATGCGATTCCTAGGGACGCAATTGCGAAGGTCCATGTTCGCATTTGCGAAGGCAGCAGAAATGTGGGAGTGTTGGCTCAAGAACAGGTGAAGTTTTGAAGAATGACAAATGAACTCAGTCATGGAACAGGTCCATCATGTGAAGCACAGTGATGATCAACCTACACATGTGAGATGCACGTAAAGGAGATAAGTCCCATTGATCAAGCAGCAATATCTCCTGATCTGATCGAAAAGGTTGCATATTGAATAAGGAGAGAAAGTCTCCTTATGAGAAGAGAAAACAATCCGGATAAAAGATAGTGTTGGAGTTTGTATTGTTCAAGGACTCAACTTCGATGGAAGATCAACAATTGAGTCTCAATCAAACTCTAATTACTAACTCATTAAATAACAGTGATTGTTCTCTTTTATAGGTATTGCACATACGCAGAAGTTAAACCAAATTGAGAGCAAAAAAGCAAGACGATTTTGCAAGCAATTTATGTGAGATTCGAGTGTGCGCTCCTGAAGCTACTTGAACGAGATAGAAGAATCAGTTTCATTGTGTTTTCTCTTATTCTAGTTCAATTGTAGTAGGTGGTTTAAAGTTGTACCTTTCAGCTTTCATAGAAGCATTTGTACTAGGTACTTTGAGTGTTCAAGTTATAGGCTAACTTGAAGTTGTCGCAACAGTTCAGGTTGTGTGCTACAACGGGATTAGAGTTAATCCTTAGGTTTACAAAGAGTTTTTGTAAATGCTATTTTGGCTCAGTGATTTTAGTAGAAGTTTGGGAAAATCCTACTGAGTAGTAGGTCGTGGTTTTTCACCTTTTGAGCCAGGTATTTTCCACGTAAAAATCTCTGTGTTCTTTATTTTATGTACTTTTAATTCCGCAAACAGTATTATTTAGAACACCTAGAAGAACCCGGTTCTTCTATATCGAAAATTGAGTACCACACAAATCACCCCCCTCTTGTGTGGTATTGACGTCTAAAACATCAATTGGTATCAGAGCAGGTTATCCTTGAGGAGGCTAACACCTTAGGAAAAGATCAACATGAGTGCACCACCTGGAAACTGGGAAGGGCAATCCACTGCTAGGCCTCCTCTCTTCAACGATCAGTACTATTCTTGGTGGAAGAATAGGATGAGGGATCACAACATAGGAGAAGACTATGAACTCTGGGACATAGTTACTGATGGCCCTTTAGCAACTACAATGAAGAATGCTGAAGGAGTGCATGTGCCAAAGACTAGAGCTGACTGCACTGCTGAAGACCTGAAGAAGTGGGAGAAGAATGCTAAAGCTAAAAAATGGTTTGTGTGTGGACTTGGTCCAGATGAGTACAGTAGAATTCAAAGTTGTACCACTGCTAAGGAAATCTGGGACACTTTGCAAGTGGCTCATGAAGGAACACCTCAAGTAAAGAGGTCAAGAGGAACACTGCTCTACTCTCAGTATGAGAATTTCACCACGAAGGAAGGAGAAACCATCCAAGAGATGTATACAAGGTTCACCACACTGACAAATGAACTTAAATCTCTTGGAAGGATTATTCTAGAAGAAGATAAAGTTGAGAAGATTTTGACAAGGGTTCTGCCAGTCTATTGGGAAAGCAAAATTACTGCCATTCAGAAATCAAAGAATATTGCTACCCTCAAGCTGGATGAACTAATTGGAAACCTTACTGCCTATGAACTGAGAAGGCAAACCATGAAGATGGATGCACCCAAGAAGGAAAGAAGTCTGGCTCTCAGAATTGCTGAAGGTTTAGATCTGGAGGATGATGAAATGGCTATGATCACTAGAGATTTCAAAAAGTACGTGATGAGAGGAAAGGGTTCTTCAAGAGGTACAAACTTCAACAAACCAAACGGACCAATGAGGGCTGCTACAAGTGTGGTAAGACTAATCACATGATCAAGAACTGTCCTTAATGGGAAATTGAGTGGAAGAAGGAAATGGCTGAACGAAGGAATAGGAAGAAGGAACAGGTTCAACCAAAAAGGAACAAAGGATCAACAAAGGCTATGGTTGCTGCCTGGGGAGAAACATTAGATGAGGACTCAGAGGATGAAGCTCGACATGAACAGGCACTTATGGCCATCGGAGAATCAGATGATGAACAAGAGGTAAGTATTCTTCATCTCACAGAAAAAATTAAATTCCTGTCTAAAGAAAGGTTGTCTGAGCTATTACTAGACTTCATTGATGAGTCTGAGATAATTAACAATGAGAAAGAAGAGCTGTCTAGCTAGGGAATGCATGATTCTAAAAGCCAAGTGCAAAAATCTAGAGTGTAGGGCTAATGAGAGTGAAAGTGAAAATGCTGAGTTGAAGAACCAGGTTCTTGAACTTGACACTAGTGTCCTAGAACTTAGGTCTGAGAACATAAAACTGAAACTAGGAATAGGAAAGAAGAAAGTTGATCACACTCATCTCACCCTAGAAGAAAACTTAGGAAAAATGAAGGATGAGCTGTACAGGAAAGATGAGCAGATAAGAGTATTAAAAGAGGATCTAGGGAAGGTAAAACATGAACTAGACAGAACTTGCAAATGGAACAATGCTTCTGATGCACTTTCCTGGCTACAAGAACATCATAGTAGCAACAAAAGAGGACTTGGTTATGGGACTCAAGCACCTAAGTGGGATCCTAAAAGCAAGTACCTCACTCTTCCTGAAAACAAAATTTACACGCATTGTGGCAATACTGGCCATTACAAAAATGAATGTAATGCAAAAGAAAAGGCCAGTCAAAAGAACAAAACTTTTGTTCAAGAAAAAAATAGGCTGCCTGGGTAGGCTAGAAGGAATCTGATTTATCTCTTTGCCCATAGAAAGGGACCCAAACTAGTTTGGGTTCCTAAGACTAACCCCTGATTTCCTTTTGGAGGTCCAAGTGAAGGGAAGCAGCCAAATATGGTACATGGATAGTGGCTGCTCAAAACATATGACTGGAAGCAAGAACCAATTCCTTTCACTTGAGGACTTAAAGGGAGGTAATGTCTCCTTTGGAAATGGGAAGAAAGGTCAGATCATTGGGGTTGGAAAGGCAGGTAAGACAGACTCTCACTCTATTGAGAATGTCTACTTGATAGATGGCTTGAAATATAGCTTGATCAGTGTGTCACAACTGTGTGACAGAGGTAACCTTGTAGCATTCACCTCTACTAAATGCTTTGTGATTAATCTTATCACTGAAAAGATTGTTTTGCAGGGAAAGAGAGTTAACAATATTTACATTGTAGATTTGTCCACTCTCTCAGAAAATGAACTAACTTGTCTAAGTGTGCTGGATAATGATCCCCTCCTGTGGCACAAAAGACTTGGTCATGCCAGTCTGAATTAGCTGAACAAATTAGTCTCCAAAGACTTGGTGATAGGGTTACCTAACATCAAGTTCAAGGAAGACAAAGTTTGTGAGGCCTCTGCAAGGGGGAAGCAGGTAAGATCATCCTTCAAAAGCAAGAAAATGGTAAGCACAAACAAGTCGTTAGAACTGGTGCATATGGATCTCTGTGGTCCAATGAGAACCATGAGCAGAGGTGGAAAGAAATATGTTATGGTGCTTGTTGATGATTATTCTAGATTTACCTGAGTTCTATTTCTAACTTCTAAAGATGAAGCATTTGACATGTTTACTGCATTTGTTAGAAAAACTCAGAAACAATTAGGAAATCAACTTGCATCCATTAGGTCTGATCATGGAACTGAATTTGAAAATTCTAAGTTTGCTGAATTCTGTGATGAAAATAGTATAGATCATAATTTCTCTGCCCCTAGGACTCCTCAACAAAATGGAGTAGTTGAAAGAAAGAATAGGACTCTTGAAGACATGGCTAGGACTATGCTTCTTTCTAGTAAGCTGCCCCATAGCTTCTAGACAGAGGCTGTAAACACTGCATGTTACATTATCAATAGATGCATGACCAGGCCTCTTATAGAGAAGACTCCCTATGAGTTACTTAACGGGAGAAAACCAAATATATCCCATCTTAGGGCATTTGGATGTAAGTGCTTTGTGCACAATAATGGAAAGGACTCCCTAGGTAAGTTTGATCTCAGAAATGATGAGGGAATATTCTTGGGATATTCTTACCATAGTAAAGCATATAAAGTGTTAAATAAAAGAACTTTATGTGTAGAAGAAAGTGTACATGTAGTATTTGATGAAACTAACATTCTTTCTGAGAGACAGGAACATGAAAATGAAGCCATTGGATTGGTAAAGGACTTGACTGAAGCCTCAGCACAAGTCAAAGTGGCACCAACAGAAGGAACATGTGATGGAACAGGTTCTTCCATCTAGGGCAACCTGACTGGGGGAACTAATCAAAGAGGAATTGAAATAAATCTCTTAAAGGAACCTGTTCATGACCCTGTTCCTCAACAACAGAACATGGGAGAAACATCTAGCAGAAACCAGTTGCTTGTGAAACCTCACAAGTATCAAAGATCTCATCTCATTGAGAACATTATCACTGGTCCAACATCTGGAGTTAAAACTAGATCAAAATTAATGAATCTGTGTGCTTTTGATGCCTTTTTATCTCTTATTGAACCTAAAAATATTGTTGAGGCTTTGCAGGATGCAGATTGGGTCAATGCAATGCAAGATGAACTCAATCAATTTGAGAGAAGTCAAGTTTGGCATCTAGTTCCAAGGCCCAAAGATATATCAGTTATTGGTACAAAATGGGTCTTTAGGAACAAACTTGATGAAGATGGAACTGTTACAAGAAACAAGGCAAGACTGGTGGTCCAAGGTTACATCCAAGAAGAGGGCATAGATTATGATGAGACTTTTGCTCCAGTTGCAAGACTAGAGGCAATCAAACTTCTCATAGCCTTTACATATGGAATTCACTCTTCATCAGATGGATGTCAAAAGTGCCTTCCTAAATGGCTACCTGAAAGAAGAAGTGTTTGTGAAACAACCTCCAGGGTTTGAAAGCAAGGAATATCCTGAGCATGTGTACAAGCTAGACAAGGCTCTCTATGGACTCAAGCAGGCCCTAAGAGCATGGTATGAACGACTATCCAAATTCCTGCTTGAGCATGGATACAAAAGAGGTAAAATTGACAGTACCTTATTCTTAAGGGAAAAAGGTAAGGATCTCCTTGTGGTACAAATTTATGTTGATGACATAATCTTTGGGGACACTACTGATAAGCTAAGTAAGGACTTTGCAAGACTAATGGGGAGTGAGTTTGAAATGAGCATGATGGGTGAACTTAACTTCTTCTTAGGCTTACAGATCAAACAAAGTACAAATGGAACCATGATCCATCAGCAGAAGTATGCAAAGGAGCTAATCAAAAAGTTTAAAATGGAAGAATCTAAAGAAATAGACACACCCATTGCAACTGTCACTAAATTAGATGTTGATGAACCTGGTTCATCAGTTGATCAAAAGTTGTATAGGGGTATGATTGGTTCACTCTTGTATCTTACTGCTAGCAGACCTGACATTGTTTTCAGTGTGGGGCTTTGTGCTCGCTTTCAGGCTAATCCTAAAGAGTCTCACTTGTCTGCTGTTAAGAGGATACTAAGATATTTGAAAGGCACCACTGATTTGTGTCTTTGGTATCCCAAAGGTAGCAATTTCAATCTAGTAGGATATGCTGATGTTGATTATACGGGTCTTCTAGTGGATAGGAAGAGCACTTCAGGTATGGCACACTTCCTTGGTTCATGTCTTGTGTCATGGGCTACTAAAAAGCAAAATTCAGTGGCTTTGTCAACTGCTGAAGCTGAATATGTTGCTACTGCTTCTTGTTGTGCTCAATTGCTATGGATTAAACAGCAGCTGGTAGATTTTGGTATTGAAGTTGGTTGCATTCCTATATTCTGTGATAACACTAGTGCTATAAGTATGACAAAGAACCCTGTTCATCATAAGAGGACTAAGCACATAGATGTTAGGCACCACTTTTTAAGAGATAACTATGAGAAAGGATTGATCTCCATAGAATTCTGTGCTATTGATAAACAAATTGCTGACATCTTCACTAAAGCACTAAGTAGAGAAAACTCTGAGAGGAACAGGTTGGAATTAGGGATGATTAAGATCACCTAATAGGTCCAGTTCAGAATGCAATTAAAAAAATGAAAAAAAATATTTATTCTTTTTGGCTAGAAATTCTGAACTTTTGTAAATATCTAGATTAATTTTTGCTCAGCTTTATACTTTAATTAGTATACTCCTGTGACATGTGTATATATGATTCACTGATCTCTTACGAAGTTTTTTCTATTATGATATTTGAGGCATGGTCAAGAGGATTCTATATGAAGAACCTGGTTCATCAGTATGAGTTCATATGAAAGCTCACGTATGTTTACAATACTTTGCATAAATAGAAAGATTAACAATTCAATCATGAGCAGAAGCCCTATACTGGCCAAATTCCTAGAAAGTTCTATCCGTTGAGGCATTGAACCAGTTTCATCCATTTAGAACTCTAAAACCGTAATTTTGCCTAATATCTAGGGAAGCCAAATAATCATTAAAAGTCTGGAATTACGTTTGATTAGACTTCTATTTGACCTCTGAAAAGCTACCGTTACTGAATTAACGTCTAATTCACTTTAAATATACACCACATCTTTAATCTTCTTCATTATTCTTAAACCGTCAAAAATATGTTCTTCAACTCCAATTGCTCTCTTCTCTAAAATTGCCAAATCAACTCAAGAAACGAAAAAAATGTCTAACCCACAAGATCATCCTGATTCTCCTCCACCACCATCTCCCTCAAATTCATCCTCATCCACTCCTCCTAGTGAATCCCCAAAACCTAGGCTTAGAAGGCAGAAGATGTTGGCTCGAAAAACTGTAGCATCTGGTGCTCTGAGAAAGGTGTTAAGTGAAAGGCTGAAAGCTAGTCAAGTGAAAGAAAGCCCAGCTAAAGAGCCTGACTCCAGTTCTGAGTCCAAATCCTTTCAACTGCGAGTGAAGGTAAAGGACATGGGTCTTCTGACACTGAGAAAACTCAAGAAACCCCTGCTGAGGTAAGTTCTTCTGTGGTTGAAAACCAAGAAACTAGGTTTGTGCTGGTTGGCCCCATTAGAAATGTTGAGTTGCCTGAGATGCGTAGGAGTGGAGGTAAAAAGAAATCTGAAAAAGGAAATGAGAGAGAGGGTGCATGTGGTGAAGAGAGGGGAAAAGGGAAAGGAGCAGTTCTTGCTATATGTGGGGTTGCAGAAGAGAGTGGCATAAAGTCAGGGGGAAGTGGTTCTGGGGAAGCAGCTGAAGGGTTGGTTCATCTAAGCAAACAAAGAGATGAACCTGGTTCATTTGTGAGGAAACTCTGGCTGACCTTCTGAAAAGGGCTGGGGCAAGTTATGACCCAAAGAAACGCAAAGCTACCTTACAAAAGGCCCCAACTTTTCCCAATCCATCCAAAAAAAGAAAGACTTTATCCCCAAAACTTAATGCCCCTTAAGTGCTTAAGGGAAGAGCCACAAGAAGCAGGGTAAAACAAAGTGAAGCTGACTTACAAAAAGCTCTAGAAGAAAGCAAGAAAAAAAGAATGGAGAAGGGAAAGGCAAAGGTTACAGAATCCTCTGAGGTTGTAGAGGAAGAGGAGATGGAACTGGTCCATCAAGAAAGGGGTACAACAGTGGAGGTTCCTACACCAAAACCTAAAAAGTCCAAGACTTCTTCCAAGAAGTCTTCTTCTGTGCCTGTGTCTGCTGAACCCTCATTAGCCAAGAGGACAAGGTCTGCAGTGAAAGCAAAACAAGCAAAAGTTTCAGATGATGAAGAGTGGAGTGAAGAAGAAGAAGAAGAAGAAGAAGAAGAAGAGGAATCTGAGAAGGAACAAGATAAGTTTGCCATCTTTGGCATGAGAAAAATTCTGAAAGGAAGATTGTTGAAGGAACTAGTTGAGCCAGGGATGATGAGGTTGGTTGACTCTTTAGCTGCTCAAGGTTGGAAGGACATGGTCCTTCAGATGGATGGGAGACTAGCCAGAAATGAACTAATTGAGTTAATGGCTAATGCTGCTGTTAAGGATGGGGTTGTCAGTAGCTTGGTGAAGGGAGTCCTAGTGTAGTTTGATGCTGAGAAACTGGGAGAAATTCTGGAAATACCCTCTGAAGGATTTGATGATTACACTAGGCAAAGGTGGCCATGCCTGGACTCCCTAACTACTGCTCTTGAGATCACCAAGAGATTCTGTGATTCAGAGGATGTGAATGAAGCCAGGGCTGTGCAGAAAAGTGAGATGAGGCCTGAACACAAGGTTGTGTTTGAGTTTGTCAACAAGTGCCTACTGCCCAGACAAGAGAGAAGACATACTGCAAACCACATGGACCTGGTTCTTATGGAGTGCCTTGAGAGAGGAAAGCAAACTGGCCTGCCCTCATTGTCAAATTGCTAGACAGGGTCATCAATGGCTCCAAGGCTCATGCTACTCCATATGGCTTCATCCTGACCACAGTTCTGGACAGGCTGCATGTGCCTTTGAAGAAATGGGAAATGGCATCAAGGAAGGAACATTTTGGCATTAAGACTCTGCTGGCTTGTGACTATCCAGTCAATGCCATCCCAGTTGAACCTGGTTCATCTCTGAAGACACCCATCAACAGCAAGGTTAGGACGTTGGTTCTGGAATGTGGAACTAAGGATGCTGAAATTGCTAGGCTCAAGGCTCGTGGGTTGAATTGGAAACTGAGAGGGATGGCCTTAGAACTGAGCTAGCAAAAGAAAAGGAGAAGAGTGATGCAATTCTTCAAAGTATGCTGAATCTTCTCCAAACTCAACCCTCTAGGTCTTCCAAGCATGAGGTCTCCTAGCACTTGTCTTCTGAACCGGCTAGTATTCCCAGTGACCCCCAGTGACCCGGATTAGGGATTTTTCTGTTTTGTTTGCTCATGTTTTGAATGTTTTTCTTTCTTTTTGTGGTCTGTTTGTGGAAGGATATCTCTATCAATGATAACTGCTATTTTCTCTTGTTCTATGATGATTCTGATCTTAATAGTTTAAATATATTTATTGATTATTGATAATTGCACCATGTTTTCACTTACAGTTGCCCCAGTGGACATGAGTACTTTTTAATATCTGGGATTCATATTAAGTATGCAACTTTTCGATGATGCCAAAAGGAGAAATATATTGTGCTTTACACATTATATTATTCTGAATAGGTGATATTTATAACCTAATTAACCTGGTCCTTGATGATAAGTAAAATTTCTAAGTATAGTGTTGATGGTTGAGCTGAGTTCTCACAGGTTCTTTGATCAGTAAAAAGCATAGAGTTTGTCATCATCAAAAAGGGGGAATTTGTTGGCCTAAGAACATGTGAAGTTTTGAAGAATGACAAATCAACTCAGTCATGGAACGGGTCCATCATGTGAAGCACGGTGATGATTAACCTACACATGTGAGATGCACGTGAAGGAGATAAGTCTCATTGATCAAGCAGCAATATCTCCTGATCTGATCGAAAAGGTTGCATATTGGATAAGGAGAGAAAGTCTCCTTATGAGAAGAGAAAATAATCCGGATAAAAGATAGTGTTGGAGTTTGTGTTGTTCAAGGACTCAACTTCGATGGAAGATCAGCAATTGAGTCTCAATCAAACTCTAATTACTAACTCATTAAATAACAGTGATTGTTCTCTTTTACAGGTATTGCACATACGCAGAAGTTAAACTAAATTGAGAGCAAAAGAGCAAGGCGATTTTGCAAGCAATTTATGTGAGATTCGAGTGTGCACTCCTGAAGCTACTTGAACGAGATAGAAGAACCAGTTCCATTGTATTTTTTCTTATTCTAGTTCAATTGTAGTAGGTGGTTTAAAGTTGTACCTTTCTGCTTTCATAGAAGCATTTGTACTAGGTACTTTGAGTGTTCAAGTTATAGGCTAACTTGAAGTTGTCGCAATAGTTGAGGTTGTGTGCTACAACGGGATTAGAGTTAGTCCTTAGGTTTACAAAGAGTTTTGGTAAATGCTATTTTGGCTCAGTGATTTTAGTGGAAGTTTGGGAAAATCCTACTGAGTAGTAGGTCGTGGTTTTTTCATCTTTTGAGCCAGGTGTTTTCCACGTAAAAATCTATGTGTTCTTTGTTTTATGCATTTTTAATTCCGCAAATAGTAGTATTTAGAACACCTAGAAGAACTTGATTCTTCTAGATCGACAATTGAGTACCACACAAATTAACCCCCCCCCCCCCCCCGCCTCTTGTGTGGTGTTGACGTCTAAAACATCAGGGAAGTTTGCTTTTGGCGAAGCTTTTCTCGCATTTGCGAAGCCCAGGTCGCATTTGCGATATCTGTAGCTGGTAAAACTTGATTTGGAAGGGATTTTTGCTTATTTTTCAAAACTTTCAAAATAAAAAACCCTCTAGGAGATTTTCCAAAGACCATTTCTTCCCCAAAATATTGGTAAGTGATTCTAAACTAGTTTCTTTCAATCTTTCACTTCATTTTACAAGATTTCAACTTAAAATCTAAGATTTTCACAGTGGAATTGGGGATTTTTGGGTAGAAACTAGAGAGTTGATAAATTGGGAATTTAGACCTCAAATTGAGGTCGGATTCCAAAACCAATTATATATTCGGGCTCGGGGGTGAATGGGTAATCGGGTTTTGGAGCCAAATTTTGGGTTTGGACCAAGCGGGCCCGGACGTTGAATCTTTCAAAAATGGCTTAAATTGAATTCTATACAATCGTGGGTAGTTCCTACGGTTTTATTTGAATCGTTTGGTTGGTAATTTGCTAGATTCTACAGGTTCGGAGGCTCGTTTAAGAGAAAAAGCTGTGGTTGAGCTTTGAGTTTGGCATTGGAGGGAGGTAAGTATCGTGATTAACCTTGGCTTGAGGGATTATGTATAATTTGCCTAATTGCGATGTGTTTGAATGTCGAGTACGACGTATAGGTGAGGTGACGAGTACCTATGCGTTGTTGTCGGGTCATAGCATGCGGGTGAGTCTTATTCTTGTATTTGTTGCCTTCCGTGATCATATTATCCATGCTTAGACTAGTGAATCATTATGTTGATCATTCTTATCATGTTCACGGATTTTGGTATTGATTGAGTATTGACCCAAAGTTGAGGTTGGTATTGTGGAACCAATTGTTGAAGTAAGACTTGTTCTTGATATTTCTATCTCCCTTTTGTTGATGTTCATTATTTTGGCGAGGAAGAGTGTTAATGCACGAAGGGTGATGTCGTGCCATGATTTGTGTGATTTTGTAAGTGTTAATGCACGAAGGGTGATGTCGTGCTATATTGTGAGTGTTAATGCACGAAGGGTGATGCCGTGTCGTTTCTATTGATTCATATGGTGAGGTTGAGAGTAAAAGCACGAAGGGTGATGCCGTGCATTTTCCTTTACTATATTTACTTGTTCCTATCTGTTCAAGGTATATCGGTTGATCTAGTTCTTATTACTGTTGTGATTCTTTGTCTTGTGATCCCCTCAGCATGTCCCCTCCCTGATATAACTTGTCTCGTTCTTTCATTGTTGTTAGTAGTACATATACTGTCAAAATTGCACAGGTTTTATTTGTGGGTGTCTTATCTTAGCCTCGTCACTACTTCGCCGAGGTTGAGTTTAAGCTCGACACTTACCAGTACATGGGGTCGGTTATACTGATACTACACTGCACTTCTGTGCAGATTTTGGTACTGGCCCGAGCTGATTGTGAGGATAGCTTTCGGATTCATCCTACAGGACACCCAAAGTAGAATTGTGGGCGTCCGCAGACCCTGGAGTCCCCTTCTAGACATTTCCTTTTACTGTTTCTTTCATTTCGAAAACAGTTGTATTTCTTTCAGACAATTACTTATAGTGAAATCTTAGAAGTTCGTGAATTGTGACTCCAGATCCGGGTAGTAGAATAATATATTGAGGCTATTATGAATTTTCACTTTCATTTTAACTCGTTATAGCTTAATTAATGTTAATTATTAAAATGTATAAGAATTGACTTAATGAATCTCTTATATTGGCTTGCCTAGCAAGTGAAATGTTAGGCGCTATCACGATCCCGAGGGTGGAAATTCCGGATCGTGACATCTACAAATTTACTTTCAGTTTGGTGTCATAAAAAAAAATTATCATGATACTAACTAGTAAAGAAAAAACATTTTTATTATAAGCAAACAATATTAGAAGACAACTCAAAGAGATAACTCACATCCAAATGATAAATCTAGGACTTTCTTAATATAACCAATCTCATTACTTAATTTGTTACGTAATAGAACTCACAAAAAAAAAATACACATGCACCAACAATGGTTGTATTGGAGTAGTAAACAATCATTCACTTAATCAGAGGTCTAGGTTTCGAGCCTTGGATCTAAAGTAATCTTTGTTAAAGAGCGCTTTACCCTAAATCTAAATTTTTCGGTGCGAATGCAAAAACATAATCGACCTCAATACGAACACCAGATACCACGGGAGAAACCAAAAAATAAAAAATTGGAGTAATAAACACATGCACATGATCTCATCAGCCTAGGTAGCATGCAAATCGTGGTCGGTGGTGCCACCTATAAAGCAACAAGAACGTACATTGATACTGTTAGCGATGAATATGAAAGGGATCGGATCAATTTGTGTGCTTAGATCATAAGAGATATTGTGCTATAAATTGTTAAACTTTTTTTTAAAGCTTATATTAAAGAATTCAATCGTTGAATATCGGTAAAGTGCATATATCAGCAAATTTGCGACAGATACATCATAAAAGGCGGGTGCCTTTCCCTTAATTTCTTGCATTCTTTCTTAATTATCTTAGAAATAGTCTTTTAATTATTTTATGGCTATGAAAGTGACAACTTAATTACGCGCTTTACATCCACTTTTTCAACCAAAAAATTGTTCCAAATAAAAAGGATTGATGTGAAAGTCGAAGAGACGTGAATGAAATGGTAATGAAGCCAGGGGCGCAGCCACATAGAATGAAGGATGTTCAGATCGATAAACTAGACTAAGTATATATAAAATAATAGTAATATGTATATAGATAATTATATGATGCAATTTTTTTTTCACGAATACGTATTAATATAAACATATGGTTATCGTCCTTCTTGAGGAAAGTGAAGGGGCGGCGATCATATCTTTCTTGGAATTCTTTCAAAGTGCATTTCTATTTTCACAAGGTCAGAATTAATTTGATTGGAGACTTGAGCATAGAGGAGGCAATTAATTATAATCTAAGTCTACAACCATGTGATCCAACTCATCAAAAGTTTGAAGGGTTGAGTCAATAGTATAATTTTCAATGGGAACCCAAGTTCTCTTGTAGTCAAAAGTTATGATTTGAAAGGTGTTTTTGGTACGTAGGAAAATACTTTTCATGGAAAATGTTTTCCTGGAAAATGAGTGGTTTTATCACTTATTTTCTCTTGTTTGGTTGGTAAGTGAAAAATATTTTCAGAAAAATATTTTCTAGTATTTGGTCAGAGAATATAAAATATTTTTAGGAAAATAATTTTTTATGCTACTCTTCTCAACCCCACCTTCCCCAAAATTACAATGTTTCCTGTACTCCTTCCCCCCGCCCCCTCCCCCGGGCTCTATTTTCTTTAAGAATTTAATTATTCTTTTTAAAATTCACACAAACCCAGAAGAAGTAATATGCTACTTTACTTTTTCACACAAGAACAAGCCGGGACCGGCTGGGTAGTGGGCTGGTTCAAGCGATCCTGAACGGGCCCTACGTGTCACGACCCTAAAACTGACCCGGTCAAGATGGCGCCTATAGTGAAACTAGGCCAGCCGATACAAATTAATCCCAAATCCGACGAGAATTTCATAAAAGACATTTTAAAGCTATTAATTAATATAATCTCATAACATGAGTCTAAATAACAAGTGCGGAAGAATAACACAAGCCCGGCATCGGGGTGTCACAAGTCATGAGCAACTACAAGGTCTATCTAAGTACAATAAAGGCTATCATAGTCCGGAAATAAAGATACTAAGAACATCGGGGTGTCACCTGCAACTCCAGAATCTGCACACAAGGTGCAGGGAGTAATGTGAGTACGCCAAATCAGTAAGTAATAAAAGTAAATGAAAACTGAGCAGTAAAAAATCAGATAATTCCACGTCATAGCACTACATCAAATACGGTATGTTTCCAAAACAGTATAAAAATTATATATCTTATTTTGAAATCCAGTTTTAGTAAAATTCCTTTAAAAATGTCTTCCTAACAGTTTCAACAGAGAATCAATGAAATTTAGAGTAAACATGATGAAAGTCATAAATAGCCCCTCGGACAAGACATGTATCATAAACCGCCCATCGGGCATAATATCAACAGAACCAGCCCCTCGAGCTACCTCATAATCACTCGTAATCAGCCCCTCGGGCACAACATGTATCAGAATCAGCCCCTCGAGCAACAACATATCACTCACTCTGGGTACCTACGCTCACTGGGGGTGTACAGACTCCGGAGGGGCTCCTACAATCCAAGCACTATCACAAGTCAGCTTGTGGCATAATAAATCCGGCCCTCGACCTCTCATATATCACAAATCAGTATAACATGCTGCAGCGCGCAGCCCGATCCCATGATATCCTCAAAACACAGGCCCTCGGCCTTACTCAGCCAGAAACCTCTCAAGCCACTCGGGCTAATAGTAAAACAGGGTGTTCAGCCCGAAAATATCATTTATGCATCAAATCAGAGTAAATAAGATTGAGTTATGAAATCAGTAAAACATGGCATGACTGAGTACAGTTATTAAATCAAAACAATGAGCGAGGAACATTAGTAAAGAAAGCCCCTAAGGGTCCAAACAGTTGGCACGTGGCCCAAATATGGCATTCAGCCCAAACCATAGTAATACTTTCTAAAACACAATAGTATCAAATAGTTTTCAATCAAATATGCAACTTATTAGTCGTACGGGACGGAACAAGTCACAATCCCCAATGGTGCACGTTCCTACGCTCGTCATCTAGCCTGTGCGTCACCTCAAAGTAGTGAAACGATGTGAAATCCGGGTTTTCATACCCTCAGGACAACATTTACAATCATTACTTACCTTAAACCGGTCCAAACTCTAACCCGCGATGCCTTTGCCTCTCGACTTGGCCTCCGAATGCTCCAAATCTAACCAAAATCAGCATCACATCATTAATACACGCTAATGGAACAAAGCCCAAGCGAAAATAATCAAATTAACTCAAAAATCCTAAAATTGGCCTCGCACCTGCGGGCTCGCAGGTGCGGTCAATCCCTCCGCTCCTGCGACAAACTCTGCATCTACGGTTGCTTCCCGCTTCTGCGATCATCGCACCTGCGGTCCCCACTCCGCAGGTGCGGAAACAACAGAAGCAGCAAAATCTGCAGCAACAATTCAATACCAAATCCATCCCGAGGCCCTCAGGACCTCAACCAAACATGCCATCAAGTCACATATCACCATTCAAACTTATTCCAACCTTCAGAATACTCAAAACAACATCAAAACATCAAATCACCCTCGGATTCAAGCCTAAGGATTGCAAAACTTTTGAATTTCGTAAACGATGTAAAAACCTACCAAACATCATTCGAATGACCTGAAATTTTGCACACACGTCACAAATGACACAATGGACCTACTCCAATTCCTTGAATTTCAATCCAGCCCCGATATCAAGATTTCTACTGTCCACCGGGAAACGCTAAATTTCCAATTTCGCCAATTCAAGCCTAAATCTACCACGAACCTCCAAAATACATTTCGAACACGCTCCCAAGTCCCAAATCAACTAACAAAGCTATCCGAACCATAAAAACCCAATTCCGAGATCATTTACTCACAAGTCAACTTCCGGTTGACTTTACCAACTAAATAAGCAACTTAAGAGACTAAGTGTCTCATTCCACCATAAGATCAATCCGAACGCAACACCACCAACACGATATGTTGAAATACAGCTGAACGACACACAAGGAAGCAGAAATGGGAAAAACAGAGCGGTAACTCATGAAACGACCGGCCGCGTCGTTACACAACGACTCTTATTTAAAAAAGAAATCTGTCGTTAGGGCATTTAAAATGTATCTGTCTCTCTGCCAAAATAGCCGTTGGCTATTTACAAAATAGCCATTTAATCTCCCCAACTTTGTTTTAACCCCAATCATTTTTATAATTATACCTTTTCCCTATTTTCAACTATAAATACCCCCTCACTCTTTTATTTTTTCTCACAAAATCATCAATCTCTCTCTAATTTTCTTCTATAATTGCTTACTTTATTGTTGCAATTTGTAAAAAATTATGAAGTTGGTGAATTGAAGTCTTCAAATCTTCAACGATAATTAATTTTCAACAAGTCGTTCGTCAATTCGATAAACTCGTTCCAACTCTTAAGTTTTATTATTATAGTTTTGTTTGTTTTATTTACTTTGTATTGCTTGATTAATTAAGATGGCTTATTCCTTAAAAAAATATTTAGTAAAAATAAGGAAAATTCAAGAGTGGTGAATCTAGTAGCCAATCTATTCCTCATCCACTTCCTCCGGCTCCCCGACCCAAACCCCATAACCGTCCTACACCTGCTATTCTTGATAGTGATAATAGTTTATTACAATTTACTGAGAGTCAATTTTTGCATAATGTTGGAGCTGGTGAACAATTAAACCATGAATATATGATTGCTCTTTATGGTAATCCGACTATTGATGAAAATGATGATGAAGAAATAGATTTTGATAAAACGCACCGGATGACGGTACACCCACTAGTCCTGCTCTTGAAGTTAACCCAACTAATGATAATCCAAATGATGCCCCGTCTGACCGTCCTGTTACTATCCCTACTTTTTCTAGACAATGTCCCAAAAGGACAGAAACATCTATTGTTTGGCCTTTTTTTTTACTCAACCAATAACAGAATAAGGCTAAGTGTAAAACTTATGGCAAGGAGTTAGCTTTTAAATGTTTTGATGGTCGCGGNGGGGGGGGGGGGGGACGGGACTTTGAAAAGGCACATATTGATACACCCTCAAGATAAAGTCAAATATCTTCAAATGAAAGCCTTGGCCAAGGGGTCAAGTTTACCTACTCCTAGTCAGGTTGACCCTAGTACCGGGTCTAATCAATTTCAATCGGGAATTAACACTGTTACCAGTGGCATTTTATACTATAATACAAAAAAAGATCGGGAAGAATTGGCAAAAATATTTACTGTTATATGCTTACCCTATAGTTTTCCTTCGAACCCTCACTTTGTGCATTATATTAGAAAAATTTTGAACCCTACTTATAAAGGTTTTACTCGCACAACCGTAAAACGCGATATTTATAAATATAAAAATGAATATGAACAATATTTGCGCTATTTATTTACTCATATAAATTATCGTGTTGCTATTACAACTGATATTGGTAGAAGTGGTAATGACTGTGATTACCTTACTGTTACCAGTCATTGGATTGATGAGGAGTGGACAATGCAAAAGCGCATTATTGCTTATAGAATAATTAATTCACGTCACACAGGGTAGTTTATTGCTGATACAATTACGTATATTTGTAGATATTTTTGTATTATTGATAAAATCATGTCAGTTTCAATGGATAATGCTACTAGTAACACAAATGATGTAGCTTTGCTTACCACTACACTAAGTCCTGCATTTAGTAACATTTTTCATGTTAGATGTATTTTTCATATTTACCATTTAATTATGGGTGATAGTATGAGAATTTTAAATGTTGAAATTGAAAAGGTTAAAATGGTTCTTAATTGAATTTTTTATTCAAACCGTAGAAGTAGACTTAGAGACTATTTTAAAAGATGAGATGAATTTGGCCTAAGAGAAAGAAAGGTTCCTAAACCTTGTCCAATTAGATGGAATTACATGTATGAAAGCTTAGTTGTTACATATGAATGTAGAAACCCTATAAACTCAATGTTTAATGCGCATGTAAGTGATGATTATGAGCACCTTACAAATGCGGATGGAGCTAATGTTAAAATGCTTGTAGATTTTTAAAAAAAATTTCATATTGCTACAAATGAATTTTCTGGGCAATATTATCCTACTATTTCTAACTGTTTAGTTTATATTGTAGAACTTGCAAATTTTTTAGCTCATTTTTCACCTTAAGGAAGAATCGAAGAGTGGATGCTTTCTAGAGGGTGGGAAATTTATGAACAAGCTATTGATTCTATGAGAAAAAAGTTTAAAAAATATTTTTTTCCCTATTCCCCTATTTATGGTATTGCTGCCTTGTTAAATACTACTATGATATCAGGAGATCCTCAATTTTGGTATGAAACTGTTTATAATGGTTTAGCACTTGAAGAAGAGGAGTTGTCTAAACATCCGGAAGCAATAGACTCAATTAAAATAAATGCTCAAACTATTTATAATGCTTATCAAGTTGCATTAGATCAGGCTAGACCAAATGTTCCAACTCCCTCTTCTTCTGATTCTCAATCATCTAAAAGAACTGCGGGAGTAAGAGCACTTAGTGCATGGGCCGAGTTCAGGGTTTCTCAAGGTTCTAGTACTATTAATTTTTCACAACTAAATGAGCTTGAAGTTTATTTGTCACAGGAAATTGAGGAAGTGAATTCCGGCGGCTCCTTTAATATTTTGGAATAGTGGAAGGACAAAGAAAAATACTTTCCGGTTCTTTCAAGGACGGCCCGAGATATTTTAACTATTCAAGCTTCAACAGTGGCATCAGAGAGCGCTTTCAGTCAAGAAAGACTTCAACTTGGTGATTATAGAGCGTCTATGAGGGAGAGCTTGGAAAAATCAGTACTTTTCAGAGATTGGATCCATTCAGAAAGAAGAGATTTTGGACTTGCTGCATCACAACCAGAGGTAGACGAATCTTATGAAGAAATGCTAGCTAAACTTGCGGAGGATTCTGCTTCGCCCGGAAGTGATGATGACCAAGCTTATTTTCCGCCACCACCAACAAAAATTCCTCCGGACCTTAATGGATTTATGAAGTTTGTAAGAGATACCATGTAAATTAATATGTAACTTGTATTTTGGCACATCCTGATTAGTTTCCTTTTCTTCTCAATGGTGGTATTAGCTTCTTGTGCTCATTCCATAGGGGGGAGGAAGACTAAGAAAGATATTGCCATGTTTTGTTAATGCTATTCCCTATTAACTACATTCCCTGTGTTTGTTTCTTCTACTGTGAGTTGCCGGGAGGATTTATTTGGAGTTGCGGAGAGTTTTGGGACACTTAGTTCCTAAATGAGAGTTTGAGTTTTAGAATTTGGACCGTAGTCGGAACAATATGAAGACGGCCTCGGAATGGAATTCCGTTGATTCCGTTAGCTCCGTTGGGTGATTTCGGGCTTAGGGGCGTGTTCGGATTGTGTTTTGGAGGTCCGTAGCTTAATTCGGCTTGAAATGCCAAAAGTTGAATTTTTGAAGTTTCTGGTCCGATAGTGAGATTTTGATCTAAGGGTCGGAATGGAATTCCTAGAGTTGGAGTAGCTCCGTAGTATTGAATGTGACGTGTGTGCAAAATTTCAGGTCATTTGGACGAGGTCTGATAGACTTTTTGATCGAAAGCGGAATTCGGAATTCTTTAGAGTTTATAGGCTTGAATCCATGGTTAATTCGATGTTTCGATGTTGTTTTAGGTGTTTTGAGGATTGGTATAAGTTTGGATAGTGGTATATTACTTGTTCGTGCTTTTGGTTGAGGTCCCGGGGGCCTCGAGATGATTTCGGATGGTTAACGGGGAGTTTGGGAAATTGTTGGAGCAGCTTCAGCTGTTGATCTTACTGTCATAACCGCAGGTGCTAGGGAGGCGTAGGTGCGATGACCACATAAGCGAGATTCAAGCCGCAGATGCGACCGCAGGTGAAGGCAGCATAAGACGCAGAAGCGGGAGGTGTGCCGCACCTGCGGGACCGTAGATGCAGAGCCTGGGTCACAGGTGCGGAGAAAGGGGACTTAAGTGAAAACCGCAGAAGCGGTGCCCTTGACCGCAGAAGCGGTAGCGCAGAAGCAGAAACTGACCGCAGGTGTGGAAAACCTGGGTCAGAAAGTATAAAAAGAATTCCTTCGCGAATTTGAGTATTTTTCATCTCTTTTCAAACGGGAAGAAGATTTGGGGAGCATTTTCAAGGGAGATTTTCAGAGGGATTCATTGAGGTAAGGTCTTTGGTCCTTAAGCTCGTTATTATGGTAATTTTTATCATTGTAAGCATGAAATTTGAAGGAAATTCAGTAGTAAATTGGGGGTTAGGGCTTGGTTAATTGGAGAGCTTTGAGTGGTGATTTGAGGGACCATTTGGGGTCCGATTTTGGTACTTTTGGTATGACTGAACTCGTGAGAGTGTGAGGATTCTGAATTTGTAAATTTTACCTGATTTCGAGACGTGGGCCCAGGGGAATTTTGGTCATTTTTCCTAATTTCGCGTATTAGCTTAGAATTAGTTAGTGGAATCTGTTACTTGAAGTTATATTTATATTATGCAATTGATTTGAATAGATTTGGGCTATTTGGAGTCGAGTACTCGTGGCAAGAGCATGGTTTTGGGTTGATTATTTGAGCCGGTTTGAGGTAAGTGGCTTGCCTAACCTTGTGTGGGGAAAACTCTCCTTAGGATTTGGTATTGTTGATATTTGAAATGCCTTGTACGTGAGGTGACGAGTGCATACTTGTGCTAATTGTTGAAAATCATATTTTCATTAAGTAACTATAATTGTGCTCTCTTTCCTGTTTATACTACTTGCAATTTAAGCCTACTATTAGCTTAGGGAAGCATGTGTAATTGACTTAATTGCTTTACTTGCTCAAACTGCCTTATTTGAATTATGTGCAACATGCTAGGTTAGAAATACCTGTTTTACCTTGGTATGAAATTTGAATTGAATTGAGTATTCTTCATATTGCTGTTGTATGTTTACTTTAGGACTACGGGACGGTATCCCGGGAGATCCCCCTGCCTGTGTACTTTGGGACTACGGATTTGTATTCCGGGAGATCCTCCTGCACTTTTATATTGGAATTACGGGACTGCACTCGGTAGATTTCC
The DNA here is from genome assembly GCF_001879085.1 of Nicotiana attenuata. Lineage (NCBI taxonomy): Eukaryota > Viridiplantae > Streptophyta > Magnoliopsida > Solanales > Solanaceae > Nicotiana > Nicotiana attenuata. The sequence goes on along the minus strand of NW_017671467.1, from coordinate 243,747 downwards.
CCAGTACTGGGTATTTACATTTGGGACTATGGATCGGTATTCCGGGAGATCCCCGTGCACTATGAGTTGGACTACGGGACGACACCCGGGAGATCTACTGGATATTTATATTTGGGACTACAGGACGGTATCCTGGGAGATCCCCGATTGTTATCTCTGTGTTGAGCTGTATTCCTTCTATGATTATTTTGTCTCTGTTGTAGTAGTTGTTGTTCTTACTATCCTGTATTATTTCTTACTGTTTATACTTAATTATACTGTCTTATTCTATACTGTTATACCTTATTTTTCATCTAAACTCAGTAGGGCCCTGACTTTCCTCATCACTACCCGAGCGAGGTTAGGCTTGGCACTACTGAGTACCGCTGTGGTGTACTCATGCCCTTTTTGCGCATGTTTTTCATGTGCAGATCCAGGTACTTCGACTCAGCCCTACTACCCTTGAGGCGAGGTGATTCTCCAGAGACTTCGAGGCATATCTGCCGCGTCCGCAGACCGAGGAGTCCCTTTCCATTCTCCCTTATAGTATCAGCCCTTCCGTATTTACTTTTGTTTAGACATTCTGGAGTTAGACACTTGTAGTTATTCAATAGCTTGTGATTTCATGAGATTCCGGGTTTTGGAAAATGTAGTTTCAGTTTGAGAGTTGTATTGTGTATGCCGAGCGGCATCTTAAACGCTTCCTTTTGTTATTCCTGCAGTTTTGGCTAGTTTTATTCCGTTGTTTCTCTTTCCATAATTTGTTAGGCTTACCTAATCGTAGAGACTAGTTGCCGTCATGACAGTTTACGGAGGGCGAACTTGGGGTCATGACAATCTCGTAACAAACACTGGACAAGTTGAATGATCATCATTTAAAAGACAACCAAGTGGTCTTCAGATTAGAAGAGATCTTGAGGATAAACTTGTAAGATAAAATGAGTAGATATTTGACAAAAGAACAAGAAGGAAACAAGAACAATTTATGAAGAATACTGTGTCGTGGCAAGTCACTGCTTTGAAAGCGATTTCAGCTCAATCGGGTGCAAATCGTTAAGACCGATCGCTTCTCAAGGTTCCGCTGCACCTCCAAACACGTGCACTCGTGGTTGAAAGTTTGGATTTTGTACAAAACAATTGCCCAGAAATCGGTTGAAGAAGAAGAGAGAAGTTATTTTTGTATTTGAAAACTCCACAAGACAGCTCCTAATATAGATAAGATAATAGAGTTGTTACAAGAAGGAGAATTAAAGTGGGAGACTATGGAAATAAAAGAGGTGTTATAGAACTCAAATAGCAGTTACCACTCGAAATGAGTCAAAGTAAGAAAAATAAAATTTATTTTCCACTCGAAATGAGTCAAAGTAAGAAAAATAAAATAGTTTATATGTGTTTTTAGCCTAATAATTGTAAGAAACAGTCTTAAGATTTTATTCACAAAACTACTTATCTTCTTCACTATTAATTTTCTTAACTAAATATAATTTCAAGGGACGTAGTGTATTTACGTACGTAGAATCAGGGGCGGATTTGTAGGCTTAATTATGGGGACGTGAAACCATGGTCTTTCCGTAAAATTTTATATTTTATGTATATAGTTTCTGAAATTGATATAATATAAACTGTTGGCACCTATACTCAAAAAGGATTGAATGGTGTACTTGGTTGAATGTTGTCTTATTGTCCAAGAGGTATAGGGGTCAATTCCCACTAGATATATATTTTCCTCCTTTTTTAATAGTACACCATATACTAGAAATCCTAAGTCCGTCTCTGCGTAGAACACATAAATTAAATAATACCGACATGCATCGCCCTGGAGAGCAGGCAAATCTTGGTTGGTGTTGCTACCTACAAAGAAACAAGAGCACTGATACTGCCTCTGTAATATGTGAAAGGGATCAAAAATATTTTAATTTTATTCACTGTCATAATTAATTAAATATTTGCAGCTAATGCATATACTTACAAAAAATTTCACAAATACAAACAAGGACGTACTTACCTTATAAGTTACAGGCTCACTTCAATCCATCAGCTTTTGTTTATTAAATATCTATAAATATTTGATTGTGTAAGTACTCAATAAATTGTATCTTAACTTGAGGTTGTTGTAGTAACCCAGAAACTTCAAATTCTGAATCCACGTCTAAATACAAAGTTGAAATGTTTCCTTTTTCTTGTTCCTCTTTTTAGAGAATGTATAATGCTTTCATGATCTCAACTGGATTAGGATTGAGAAATAATTGATTGATAGTGTTTCTAGAATTAGTTATATGGCCACAAAAACTCACAACTTATTTTTTACAGGCTCTTATTCAAAAGGAAAATATTAGACCTAGTTTTTGTCTTTATATTGGCTATCTGTGCATTAAAAGGAGAGACGTGAATAAAATGGTAAGCTGCAGCCGCAGAAACAAGACATGCACTTTGTTACGGAAAGTTAAGGGGCTATTGTAGGGACATCAATATCTTTGAAATATCTAACATAGAATATAATATTTCACATCAAATTAATATACAAGAGTGTCAAAATTGATATAAAAGGCATATTGTTACTCTATATTTAAGGGTTGTATTTTAATTAAAACTGCTTCTACTTCAGCCCAAAAATACTTTCTTTCCTTCTAAAAGCTTGGCCAAACACTTCGACTTTTTTAAAAAAAAAACTTTGACCAAAACAATACTTTTGGCCCAAAAATACTTATCCAAACAGGCTATAAGAAACCAAATGTGCTATTATCCCTATATAAGTAAATGTGGTCTCACTCTTAGCATAGCAGCCTGCGGAAAAAGCTCTAGAGCCCCTGCTCCTAAGTTGGAGCAAGAAGCAAGAGATTGAGCGCATCTTCCCCCTTTCTATTAGTAGTAAGGTTAAGTGGTCTTCTTACTTTAGAGCTAACGTAGAATCATCAATAGTTCCGGTCTGGATTTCTCTACAAGTTGATCGCGGAGGAAAAATATCATAGCCCCCTTGAGTCAGTAAGAATAGCAGAATTCCGCTTTAAAAAACCTTACCTTAAATGTGTCGAAATTGAAGTTCTCTCATTAGCGATAATGATACTGTTAATGAAATATGCATACAATAGCAGATTTTGTTTTGTTAAATTCACTATTCATTATGGTCTGATACATACAAACAACGAACGAGTCGACTTTACAGCAGGAAATGCAATTTTATTTCTATTCAATCCAACAATCAGGATGGATCTATCAGAAAGGCCCCCACCCATCTCTCTGACTTTGGAGAGCCGCTAAATAATGAGGTTCGACATCTTCTTGAGCAGGAAGAAGAAGGGTATAGGCCTTGAGGGTAGTGTCGGAGCCTCTGCCTAGCCCACACCAAGGCGAGGCACGTCTTTTCCAAGGTCGAATATGACAACTCGTAGTCCCTATTTCTTTCTAGAATTTGTTTTGGTGAAATATGACTTTTATTATTTGTTTTTATTGGATTATCTAATCATGAATCTAAGGTATTAAATAGGGTGCTAATTATTTTCAGCTAAATTCAAAATGCATATATCTATTTCTGGAAGATTTTCCAAAGATCAGTATCATTACACGTGTAAAATGTAACTAGAAGAAAAAACAATAATTACGTGTTTGGAACTTTTCGTGCTGCCTTATCATGTAGAGTCACAGTGCATGCTTATAAATATTCTGTCGCACATTATATTTTCTTGGAATATAACGTGACTGATACTGAAATAGTGACTACTTGACTAAAGGGCTCACGAGGTCCCCTTCCTTATCTGCCACATGCATTAAAATCAACACCTCAATTTATTAAATACAATTTAATATTACCCTTTTTAGAGTCCTAATTCTTCTCAAACTGCTTGATACAGTCATATGGTGCACAACTTAGCCATCGAACTCCTGCATAACCCCGAAAATATAAAATAGAAAAGGCGAAATACATAAATGACCCCTTCAAGTTATCCACAACGGTTATTTGAACACTTCAACAGACCTATTTATCAAGTAGATACTTCAAATGTCTGTTAAGTAAATCAAATAGACACCCCGGTACAGCATACCAGATGCGTGAGTTACACTTGTCAAATGAGCCAATCAATGAACGACACGTGTCATTTATAATTAAAAGTTAACACAAATTAACCAAACAAAAAAACAAAATAAATTTAAAATAAAAAAACCCTTCTCC